>NW_012267272.1:9743704-9805114 GCF_000151885.1 Dipodomys ordii | reverse complement strand
AGGTACTCTACTGCTAAACAATGAATCCAGCTCTTTTTAGTACTGGTTATCTTTCTTTTTTTGCTGGTCCTGGAGCTTGAACTCAGGGCCTGGGCACTGTCCTTGAGCATCTTTTTGCTCAAGCTGGTGCCCTACAACTTCTGCTTTTTTTTTTTTTCTTTTCTTCTTCTTCTTTTTTTTTTTGCCAATCATGGCGCCTGAGCTCTGGGCCTGGGCGCTGTCCCTCAGATCTTCAGCTCAAGGCTAGCACTCTACCACTGGAGCTACAGTGCCACTTTTCTGCCAATCATGGCGCCTGAACTCTGGGCCTGGGCGCTGTCCCTCAGATCTTCAGCTCAAGGCTAGCACTCTACCACTGGAGCTACAGTGCCACTTTTCTGCTTATGTGGTGCTGAGAAATCGAGCCCAGGGCCTCATGCATGCAAGGCAGGCACTCTACCATTAAGACACCTTTCCAGCCCATACACTGAATTCCTGACTACATTCTCTCCCCCTTCTCTTTATTCATTTGTCCCTCTCTCCATGACCCCACCCCATTTCTTTCAAGTTCATGTTTCCTGTTAAATCATTTTGTTCAACTTTGACTTTACCCTTCTAAGGTATTACACTATTTGAGTTATCCCTTGAAACTATCATATTTCAGTTAATCTGTTTGTATACACTTTCATACCACCTAACATTTTTACTTATTAGATTGTAAGCTAGTTCTAGCTTCCACATATGAGGGAAAACACATGCAACTCTTGTCTCTCCGGGCCTGATTTACTTCACTCAACATATTTTTTTCCAAATCTTTCTATTTTGTAACAAATGATACAGCATCATTCTTTCTAATGGATGAGTAAAATTCCATTGTGTATATATATCACATTTTCTTGATCCATTTATCCATTGAGGGGCAATTGGGCTGATTCCATACCTTGATTATGGTGAATAGTGCTGCAGTAAACATGTAAAGCTGATAGCTTTACTCTGACCTTGTTTATGTTCTATTGGATAAATGACTAGGAGTAGAATTACTGGATCATAGGGTCATTCTATGGTTTTGGTTTTGGGTTTTTTTTTGAAGAACCTCCATTCTGCTTTCCAAAGTGGTTGGACAAGTTTACATTCCTCCCAACAGTATAATAGCATTCCCTTTGGTCCCATCCTTACCAGCATGTTATTGTTTTCTTGATTAAGGCCATTAGAACTGGGGTGAAATAGAATCATTTGATTTAATTTGCATTTCCATTCTATTGAGCATTTCTTTATGTTGCATTTTCTTTATGTTGAGCATTTCTTCACGTGTCTATTGGCCATTTTTCTTCTTTTTCTGAGAAGTCTCTCTTTAGCTCATTAGCCCATTTATTAATTGGGTTGTTATTTTGAGGGTTTAATTTCTTAAGGTATATTCTGTATAGTCTTCCCTTGTATGATATCAAGCTGGTTCCCATTCTTTAGACTATCTTTTTAGATTATTGGCATTGTTCTTTGATGCAATCTCATTTTTTTTCAATGCTTTCCTTGATTTGTTGTGTTTCTGGATCTTTACTCAGAAATTTTCTACATGTACCAAGGAGTCCTACTATCTTTCCTATTCCTTTCTGTAATAGTTTCATGTTTTCAGGTCTTACAATAAGGTCCGTGATCCATTCTGAATTGATGCCCATGCAAGGTGATATATAAGAATGTAGTTTCAGTTTTCTGCATGTGGATATCCAATTTTCCCAACACCATTTCCAGCCTGTATTTTTTAACTCCCTTATCACATATTAGGTGGCTATAAGATTGTGGATTTATTTCTGAGCCTTCTATTATGTTCCATTGATCCTCCAGTCCATTTTTGTGCTGATACCAAGCTGTTTTCATTACTATAACTGTGTAGTAAGTTTGAGGTTTGGTATTGTTATACCAAATTTTCCCTGCTAAGGTTTGCTTTAGCTACTTAGGGTCTTTTGTGGTTCCATATGAATTTTTGAATTCATTTTTTATTGCATTGAAGAATGATGTTGGGATTTTGGCAAATATTGCATTGAATTTGTAGATGCAATGGGAAATTTTTTAAACAGAAGAATAACATTGTCATTTTGGGGCTTTAATACCAATTATTGGAATCGTATGGGTTGTGTTAGAGAAAATACAATAAATAGAATAATTTTTCTTCTGTGAAATTAGACTCTGGGAGACAAGAACCTTCTTTCAATGATCTGAGGAAACAATTAAAGGAATCATTTCTTACCCTACAAAGATAACATCTGTTGAGCACTTTTTTTAAGATAGAGGCTACCTTTGTTATAGCAGTTCTATTCAATGTTCAAGATTCCACATTCTCCTTCTATATCAGCTTGTCTAAAGGACATTCTCCTCTTCAGATTATGAATGATAGTATTACTTTATTCTTCCCAACAAACATTATATCAGACGTAGTGGCCTTTATTTCTAAAATTAATTTTTTCCTATTAATCCCAACACTCCTGATGACTCGGTGGTTTTTGGTTTAAGACTGATCACTTGTATATAAGAAAAGATATAGGTTGGGAATGTGGCTTAATGGTAGAGGGCTGGCCTAGCATGCATGAAACCCTCGGTTTGATTGTTCAGAACTACATAAACAGAAAAAGCCAGAAATGGTGCTGTGGCTTAAGTGGTAGAGTGCTAGCCTTGAGCAAAAAGCAGCTCAGGAACAATTCCCAGGCCCTGAGTTCAAGCTCCAGGACTGGCAAAAAAAACAAAAATATAAATAAATAAATAAGGAAATAGATAAAGTCCAAATGTGTATCATCCCAATTCCATCTCCTCTAGCTACCCTGTCACTCTGCTATATCTTCCCCACTACCTGTTGGTTGCAGAATTTGAATACATGACATACACAAAATAAATAGGTTAAGATGTTCTTCTTTAAAGCTACTGATGCTTCTTTAAAAGCATTACTAAGTTAGAAAGCTAGATCATCAAGAACTTCAGTATGAAGTATTATTCCACATATTTCCACATTGCTGGTGATTAAATTGCTTTCTGAATAGCTCTGTGAAATGTTTTCCTAATCAATGAACATGAGCCATCATCAAAACTAGAACTCCTAATTCTGAGCCAAAACAGTTGGAGGCCAACCAAATCAGAACCTTTAATAAGGTTTCTAAGGAAAAACTATCAATCATACATTTTCCCTCAGTAGTTGTGCATATATTATTGAAATTTTTAACAAAGTTTTTATATTAAAAAGCCTTGTAAGAAATTTGAATGGTGTACATATTAGCATGTAGTATTATCTAATCAAAATTTGATTCGTGAGGGTTAATCAGCTAATATATTCCTAATTTTAATCTTGCTAACAACTCTGAAATTGGCTGATAATTACTTTAGAATTAGAGGCTGTAATTTGTACATTGGTAATGTGTATCTGATCACCAATGTAATAACAATAATAAATTATACTTCTATTTTAGTTGAGATTATGATGGACAGTTATAGTAGAATATTTTCACCAGAACTGAATATCAAAGTTTTTCCCGTTATATTTAAACCTTTCTGAAGTTTCTGAAGATTCAAAGCCACCTTTAACACTTCACTAGTCAAGGCCTAAACATGGTTTTATTTTAGTTAAATTGTGACTAAGCAAGTCTTGCCATCATTTTTGCCATCAGCAAACTTTCTTTAGTAGATTACCAAACCAAGCTTAAGTAGATTGCCAGTGCTTTATCAGCCACTTGAAAGCCCAAAACTTGGACATGGCGCTTTATCCACATCCATAGTAGGCATTTGATTATATAACCAGAGGCACCTCAGACAGTTAATTCTGTTGCCCTGAGATATTTCTAATAATGGGTTTTAAATCTATGCAGTAAAAGTAAGTAACTTAGGTTAACACACAGGAATGTATCCATTTTCTAAAATTGTGGTATTCTTTCCTCAATAAAATTTACATGAATTCAATAAGCATACAAGAATTTGTTTAAAAAACCATGTACCTTTCTCCAAACACATAGGCGCACGCGCTCATGCACACGTGCTATCATTTGAATATGAAATGTCTCGCACAATCTCATATATCTGAGCCCTTCTTTGGCAGGTGACAGGCTTTGGGGAAAAGATTGGAAGGTAAAGGCTACCCTGGCTTCATGAATGGATTGATACACTGATGGTCCATAAGTGACACTGAGAATCTGCCATGGGAAGATAGATCTTGTCCCCAGACTCCCTTTCTCTGCTTCTAGTTATCATGAGATGAGTAGCCTGTGTTATACATGCCTGCTGTCTTGGTGTTCAACCTCACTTTAGGCACAAAGCAATGCAGCCAGCTGACCATGGACTGAAATCACTGAAGCCAGGAGCCAAAATAAACCTTTTCTCCTTTAAGTTGTTTCTGCCAGATGTTTTGTCATGGCAGAAAGTTAACTAACATCATTAAAGTCACATTTGAAGTCTATACGCAGTAGAGCTGATATTTTTTTTCAGAGAACTGCTATGGAGATTTTTTTTTGTCTGACAAACTGTTAGAGGCTTTAGCAGAGATTACTTGCCTGATAACTTTATAATAAATTAGTCCACAGGTTAATTACCTTCTTTGCTACCTCTCAGTATATTATTTGAAGCAAATGCAAGTGTAAGAGTTGGTTCTTAACCCCGGATGCACAATGTAATCACCTGAGGATCTGTAACAGATACAGGTGCCTGGCAGGGGCAGGGGAGTCAATTTACTTGGTCTCAGGTATAGGCTCAGAACTGGGATCTTTTCAGTCTCTTCAGGTATTTCCTGTGCAGACAAGACAGAGCAGGGCTAGAGAGCAAGCTAAGCTGCCCTCTGCTGCGTTCATGAGCTGGTCACACAGGAGGTACCTGACATGGGTGCTTCTGGAAAAGGGGTGTTCCACCAAAGTGAAATCATTCTAGCTTTTCCTGTTATTGACACGTACTATTCTTGAGCCTTTAATATTTTCAGTCCCATCATTCTCCAGAACCAAATTCTCAAATAGGTCCTTGATTTAAAACAAAACAAAAAAAATTAAGAGTTCTGTTCATTGGATGTGTATGTTATGACACCCTGCGATATCAGAAATAATAAAAGCTCAGCATTTGTGTAAAACACTGTTTTGGATCCTAGAACACAAGGTTGGAGGTGGACAGATTCTGTAAAGGGGGGAACATCTGTTCATGTTCATGAGCCACATAGTGGTGGCAGAAATCTGTTCCTGTGCAAAGCCCTTACATTCTCCGCTGCTCTCCAGCCTGGCATCTCACACACGACTCCTGAACAGGGCAAAGTGATTCCTGCATGCTGGAAAATACAAACTGGCAAGCATAACAGTGATTTACATGTCCATCACCAAATTATTATTTGCCAGGGAGTGGGCACAAAGATTAGTGATTTCTTGTGTTGACATGTACACCCAGTTAGTTTCCTGGTAGCATAGCGAAATATATCCACTTGTTTTCTTGGAAGTAAGGAAAAATAGATTACGTGCCATCAAACAACTTTGACTTCAGAAAAGTAAAACGTTATTTAGCAGAGTAAGCAATTCCATTCCCCTAAAACTCAGCCGCTCCAAAAATCCATAAATCCCTCCTATTCTAATGCAGACTTACTGTCCTATCTGCTTTAAGGGATACCATTCCGCAGGACACTCAAACCGGAGCCACAGAGAACAAGAGTAATGCCATCACTTTGACAGTTTATTTGTTGGTTTTCTGATTCCAGCTGTTGCCCGCGGGGCTTTGAGAGGTCCGGGGCCTTGTTGGGTTCCTTTCAGTACTTCAACACCTGGATAATTGAAAAATAGAATCACTGTGGTCAGCTTGAGGTATTGTAGGTCAGGATTGCTATATTACTTCCTTCCTTTTCTCTTTGTCCAGAACGCCTCTCTGCTCTCTCATCATTCCAGTCTGAAACAACTGGCTCTGCATGATTCCATGCTGTTGTCACTGCAGTCTTGTTGGCCACATGGACGAGAAGCTTGAGTGGCTGCTTGAAACAGGCAGCTCTATGCTCCGAACAGATAGGCCATCTTATCTCTCCCCTGTCAGCTTCACCGGGTAACAGACTCAGACAAAGGGCAGGATAGAGTAACCATCTCCAGTGGCCTGAGTGACCCTCAGCTAAAGGAGTTCAGCAAAGCACCAAACAGAGCATACATAGCCAAGAGGGCATGGACCACAGGGAGCATGGGTCTCTTTAGCAGACCAAGAACGACTTTTCCTATATTGAGAAACTCCCTCTTGGACTCAGCAAGGTACTGCAACCCTTGCTATCCCAACTTTATGCATTTCAAGATTCACCTGAAAAATCACTCCAGCAGATATGCTGTTGAATGTCTAATCAACTGTGACTTCTTTTCTAGACTAGGACTTTTACTTTAAAAAAAAATAATGTTAGGCACCAGTAGCACACACCTATAATCCTAGCAACTCAAGAGGTTGAGATCTGAGGATCACAGTTCAAAGCCAGCCCGGGCAGGAAAATCCACGAGACTCTTATCTCCAATTAACCACTAAAATGCCAGAAGTAGAGTTGTGGCTCAAATGGGAGAGTGCTAACCTTACACACACAATAAAAGCTTAAAAACAATGACTAGACTGAATTCAAGCCCTAGGACTGGCACAAAAGAAGAAGAAAATCATCATCATCATCATCATCAAGTATATGGGAAAGATGGTTTGGTCATATGGCATGGTGTGCGCTGTTTTCTTCCTCCTGGAGTTCTCCATTGTCATTAGTGACATCTGCAAAAGGTTCATCAATCAGTTAGTCTATATGGAATGAAATGAAGGACTGGGTTTGAGGACCAGGAGCCCTGACCTTTCCTCTTTTTTTAAATACTTTACCCGACTTACAGCAGCTTCTTGCTTGTGCTCAGGATGGCAGGCTCTGGCTGCTGGACAATCCATCCATCCTTACCCCTTCCATCCATCCTTACCCCTTACCTGTAACAGACGTTAAACTTGCCTCTCTCTCAAATAGTGTAACTCCTGTGTTTGGAGGTGAAATTTAAATATCCCAGAAAGCATTCCTTTGGCTGAGTCCCACCAAGAGCCACAGGAATGATTTATTATACATCTTTTTATCAGTGGAACATTTTTCCACTTCAGGAACAGACATGTACTTGACAATAAGCCGAAGTAGATACCGCTGAATAAACAGCCTCGTTTCAGCAGTTCAGCCTCTGTAGGGCCTAATACATTCTAAGGCAACTTTTAATTAAATTAGAAATCGGAGTGCTGTCCTGCAGTTGTAAAAAAAAAAAGTCAGCCACTGCACAATGATTTCTGTTTAGGATGAATGTGTTTTGTAGAGCTCATCTGATGTTTAGCTAGGCTGGACAGTGACAGCAAGACTTAGGAGCCAGGGATCATTGTTGGACCTGTAGTGCCATCTACAGAATGGATTGAATAGCGTACACACCACCTCCCATGTGTGCTTCAAGCAATGTAGCCTCAGAGGAATTAGTGTGTGTGTGTGTGTGTGTGTGTGTGTGTGTGTGTGTGTGTGTGTGTTTAGACTTGCTTGTTTCATTAAAAAATTGACAAACCATTATTTTATCATTCTTTAACATCTGTAAGTTAGCCTCATAGAGAAGTTGTTTTATTATATCTTAATCTATGCTGAATTGATTTAGTTGGTGCCTATTTTTTTCAGAAGTTCATTTGATAATCCTTTTAGAATATAATATTTAGCTTTCTCATTAGATTTTTAGGCAATATTGAATGGGCTATTAGTTTTATTCTTTACATATTTATCTCTACTGCACATGTGTCTCCTTCAGACAGAACATAATCATCAGGAGGGAAGGTCTGTTTTATATTAGAAGCATTGCATGGCTGAAGTGACAGAGTACCAGCTATGAGAAAAAAGTAGTTAGCCAGAGCTCAATGGCCTGAGTTCAAGGCCCAGCACTAGAGGGGGGGGGGGAAGATGATGAGAGAGAACCCATGCAAAGCGACTTGGAAAAGGCTTTGGCATTTTCAGAGGAGAGCAGAGAGTTCTGAGCCAGGAGGGTGTGCTGGGGCTGGGGTGGGCAGAGGCTAACAGCAGTTGAAACCCGTAGGTCGTGACAGAGTATGTGTGTGATTCTACCAGAGTGAAGAACCGTGGGGGGTTACCCAGGAAGTGATACATGATTTACATTTGGAAAAGATGGCTCAGGCAGAGGTGCCTTGGAAATTACACCTCCAAAATATTTCTGGAATCGTTCTCCTCATTTCTAATTCCAATATTCCAGCCCTCGTTTCGTCTCTCCTCTAGCACCGTCCACTGGGTTGCCTCTTTCCAATGATGTCCTTTACAAACCTGTCAAACCGTCCAGTGCATTCTGCTGCCCTCCCATTTCCCGTCCACCGGAGGCCTGAGAGGTTGAGTTCTTCAGGGAATGCTTTCATTCCTCACTATGCTGTGCCTTGTGCTTTTAATTGTAGCAACAAAAACAGCCTGTAACCAGGCTCTGGTGGCTCATGCCTAAACCCTAGCCACTCAGGAGACTCAGATTTGAGGATCAAAGGACTGAAGCCAACTCCAGCAGAAAACGCCATGAAACACTTATCTTCAGTTAACCAGCAAAATGCCAGAAGTGGAGCTGTAGCGCAGTAGCTCAAGTGGTAAAATGCCAACCTGGGTGAAAAAGCTAAAGGACAGCAATTAGGCCCTGAGTTCAAATCCTAGTATCTTCTTTCTCTTCCTTTCTCTCTTTTGCTCTCTTTTTCTCTTTTTTTCTCTCTCTCTCCTCCCCCTGCCCCTTGCTTGCTCTCATACACTTGAAGGGCCTTTAACTCCCTGCACTTCCCATACTATTTCTACTTCCTATCAATATTACCCGTTTATTCATCTGCCAATATGCTCTCCCTCTTCTGAGCCAACTCCCCATTGCTTAAGAGCGCCTTTCTCCTTGGTACTCCAACAATCCAGAACTCATCTTATAATATATGCCTTTAGTATGTTTAATATTAGTGTGTTTAGGAGTTTCATGTGTTCTGTTTAGGAGTTTAATATGTGTAGGAGATTTCCTATTTTTAAAAAAAGCAGTGTATATGAGCCACAATGCTTCTAGTACACTGAACAGAGATCTTGGATAAAGGTAGCTTTGTGGATTTTGAGACCATGTTAATCAAGTGGGGACCTAGCACTGTATCATGGCACTTAGCAGAGACTAGGTCTGATCATCTTCATTCCTCTCCTCTTTCCCTTTTGTATTTAGTGATGTCTTGTATGTAGCACACACACATACTTCACTGTCAGTAATCTGCCTCTGTGCCTTGCAGAGTGCTATCTGATTCTGGATCTGCCTCCACTGGGCTTGGAGTCTAGTAGAGACCCTGAGACAGATTCACAGCAGAAGAAGCAACTTTATAAATGTACAGAATGAAAATGAGGTGGTCCACAGGAAGAGCTCAAGCCTTCATCTGAAAAAAAAAAGTCTTGCCTCATTTGTTTCTTAGAGAAAGAAAGACTGGAAAACAAATTTGCATTACTAAGTCTTCGTTATTTTTTTTGTGCAAAATATCCTGCAGCATGCTTATTAATGTATTAGGAAATTTTCATGAATAAATGACTCTCAAGTCACATCTCAAAATATGTGAACAAAGTAGTATTTTTCCAAGACTTTCTGCATACTTTATTTTGCATGGTACCTTCAAGAAATTATATACATATGTATATATATATGTATGTATATATAATTGGGTACATTTATGGAATTGATGTTCTATGAATCCTATTATCTCCTTAGATAATTATGCTTAACTGCTGATGAAGGCATTAATCTATTTTAATGCAATAAAATGTCTTTAAATGAATTCTACTTTAATCATATCTCAATGGTCACATCATTTTAAAGCCTCTAAACATGTTTATGAAAATTAAGAATTTACAATAGTAAAATCCATTCAAGTTGGAACTTGTGCATAGACATTTGGATTCTATTTTAATTGATTTACCATTACATGTTCATTATTAAGTTTCCAAGCAACCTGAAAGTATCTGGTTGTTCAACAGTCAAGGCATAAGGGATTATCTTTTCCTCCCACAGAAGAAAATTGAAAATCCAAGTTCTAAGAAACATTATTTCTCATCTCCAGAAGGCTGGCAGTCACAGTGCTTCAGTATGATGTGAAAGATACAACAATCACTGGAATTGGCGAAACCCTTCATGTACATGAATGAGGAAGGTCATGAGTGGTGACATAATTGTTTCATATTCTAGAAAATGTGCAACCAGAAGTGCTTTAGGAGAAATCACTCGCATTCATTGAGAAATATTCACAATTTAAGGTAGAGTTAAACTGGGCCTAAGGTTTTAGGGAAGATACATAGGTGAATAGAAGAAATGAAGTGTCAGACTCTGGTAGTTCATGCCTTTAATTCTAGTTACTCAGGAGGCTGAGACCTGGGAATTTTGGTTCAAAGTCCAGCCAAGAAAGTCTGTGAGACTCATATTTACAGTGAACCATTAACGAGCCAGAAGTGGAGCTGAGGCTCAAGTGATAAAATGCTAGCCTAGAGTGAAATAGCTCAGAGACATTATCCAGGCCCTAATTTCATGTCCCAGTACTGGTACCCACAAAAAAAGAGAAAAGAAAGAAGGGAAGGGAGAGAAGTTTCAGATGCTAGCAGCTCATGCTTACCTACTATTCAGCTGAGATCTGAGGATCACAATTACAAACCAATCCAGACAGACAAAACCTCCCAATTTCTTTCTCAAAATAACCCACCAGAAATAGAGGTGAGGCTCAGCTATGAGCAAAAAAAAATAAAGGGAAAGCTCAAGGCTCTGAGTTCAAATCCCAGCATTATCAAAAGGGAAAAGAAGGAAAGAAAGGCAAGAGAAAGAAAACAAACATTTCTTTTTTCTTTTTTTTATTGTGAAAATATCGTACAGAGGGGTTACAATTACATGGGCAAGATGAGTACATTTCTTATCAAGCATTGTTGGCTCTTCCTTTGTTTCCCCTTCCCATCCCTTCCCATACCCTCTCCACCCCCTCCACCTGATCCTCCCCCGCCCCCAACAAAGTTTTAAAGTTTGTTTTCGACATAATGACTTGTACATCTGGAGGCAGAATAGAGAAACACATGTGGAATCTGGTAATGGAACAAAGTACCTTCACTTTCTACTTGAAATATTTTGAAACCCAAGTAATTATCACATTACTTAGTCTAAAGATAGATGGGTCAGACACACTAGTAAATGTCATTTTTATACTATTTTATACATGATGGTATTGATGAAAGCAGTTGTGTCTGCATCCTTTGTATGGAGGACAAGATCAAACTGTGTGGCAGGAGAAGAGAGGAGACCGTGATCTGGAAATAACACTCCTCAGCCTTGACCAATTTGCAAATTCCTCGACAATGTTATCAATTAGGACGCTATTGTCAACAGCAATACATCTTTTTAGCTTAAAAAAATGATTAAAAGAAGCAGTTATTTCACTGGAACAACTTGAGAGTTGATACACTTTATGTCCCCCTACCCATGGCATCCCTTTGTCAAGTGAGTTTAGCTGATTATAAAATTTAAAGCATGCAGGGTAATATGATATCGAATTTCCCACAATGCTTTTGTAGCTACATTAACACAATCCAACAGCTAGGCCAGCTTCAGTGGCCCAGACTTTTTAACTATTCTGGCTTGCTTCCCTGGGTCTTTATACCTGATTACAGTGAACTGTGCAATTTAGAACTTGCTAGATTTTTATACTTTAGCACCAAAATAAATTTGCTATCCCATCAGTGTTATATTAGTTTTTCTCTACTAAAATATTTTACAGAAATATGCATATAAAGATTTGACATTCTATTTTGGAGCACATGAGGAAGGAGAAGAAAAAAACCTTTATCACATGCAGAATAAACTGAACAATTTTGGTGCTATAACTTCCTCAAACAAACATTATGAAATACCTAGTATCATTTTCAAATTAAAGCCTGGGAAAAAAATCACTTTAAGGAATCAAAATAGTTACATAGGTTAGAAAGTGTATTGACTCCTGAAATAAGAAGTAAAGCGAAATCAGTCCTGTATCTAATTACTGAGGTGTGATCCTGAGTGCAAGCATGTACACACATATGCACAGAGAGAGAAAGAGAGGGAGAGGGAGAAGGAGAGGGAGGGGAAGGGAGAGGGAGGGAGGGATGGAGGGAAAAGAGAGAGAAATGTATCATGTATAATATTGTGAAAAGTGAGGCCTGATCCATTTCCAAGTAGAGTTAAAAGGAAGGTCATTATTGTCCTGTCAGTAGCCATCTTTAGTGCATTTAGGGTGGTTTATGATGAGCTCAAAGAGGTGCCATAGAAAATCAACACATAGAAACTTCAATGATAACTCTAATCATGAAGAGAATCTGATCTAGAAACCACTAAGATAAAGCCTGGTAGGAAAAATAAAATAACATAAAAGCAACAAACAGGAATCAGAAGGTGATTGAGGGGCATATCTCTCCTCCTGAGCAGAAAGGAAATGAATGGAAGAACAAGGTAGCTTTTACATAATCATGCATATTATGTGGTTGTACAAGCTAACAGAATATGCTTTAAACCACAAATCTCAAGAATTAGCAAATCAAAGATTTATGCCTTTGCAAGAAATGTGGCATGTGTCATTGCAGTAAAATATCCTTCTTTTTACCCCTTTATATGCATGTGATGTGATGAAGAAAGAACATATATTGTTCATTTAAATGAAGCCTGAGCAGGCACAGCCCATGTACATTAGATAATGTCAGAGAATTCTAATTACTCTCAATGTTTCTGTGTTAAACTGATTTTGAACTGTTCATGGGTGGTAGTTACTGGAGGCTGTGATTAGATAAATGGATGCAAATGGTAATTACAACTGATGAATGATTGATGATTCATTTTTCACTCTTGGAAGCAGCCTATGGCCTCCTGAAAGTGTAACCTCTAACCAGCGGGTAAGCATCTATCTAAAATGGTGATGCCAGTTTCTCTTGGGCTGACTGGATATGGATGGGGATAGTATGTGGTCTAGGAATATGGCCATCTTTTCTGTCCTCTACCTTCCCAATGCCTTTTGACTCTCTTGGTCAGATTGTTATTAGAGTGAAAGGGCCAGAACGGGAATCTAAGGCCTCACCTTAAGGATTAAGGGAACCCAACAAATAGTACTTCTTTATTGGTTCCTCTAATCAAAGTGCCCATACTAAAAGCAAGGTCACCTCGGGGTAGAATCCCAGCCTTTGTGTGTGACTTGAAAACCAGTGGCCTACTCTTTAAAAAGACTTTTGTGATATTGTATCTCCTAATTTCAGTGCATAGATTAAAGGAATTATCTAATGCTCTTCAGGTAACATGGAATGTCAGTATCTCTCTATAAAGTTGTATGTGTTCGTCAGACTTTCTGTCACTGTTACAAATAACTTCAGTGAATGTTTAAAGGGAAGAATGCATCGCTCCACAGTGGGCTGGATCCATTATGGTCATGAGGTGAGATAGAATGTCATGGCTGGGGAGCATTGACAGGAAGTACAGAAACAGGGTGGTTGGGGGGAAGTATGGCTCAAGACATACCCCTGTCCACACCCCCCCACAAGTTGGCTCCAGTTCCCCTTGACACGACACCATTATAGCGTAAGTCCATTAATGAAGTCAGAACCCTATGTTCTAGTCACTTCCCAAAAGCAAACCAGCATGTAATAAGAAGAGGAATCAATCCTATATGTAGTTACTGAGGTGTGATCCTGAGCACAGGTATGTACAACATACATGCACACACGCGCGCACACACACACACACAGAATGTGTATTGTGTAAAATCATGAAGAGGGACACCTGAGCTACTTCCAAGTAGAGTTAGAAGCCTTTTTGTATATAAACCATAACATTGTATGTGCATTGGGGGGGGACAGGGGAAAGAAGGGAGGGAGGGAAGGAGGGAGAGAGGGAGGGAGGCCTTCAGACTCCTAAGGACTTGAGTCAAAAATATGAAAATATTGAGTACCTTTTAGAATGAACTGACACATTTGTCAAGCCTATTTTCTTTTCTTTCTAAACTCACCCCCTAACTTGAATTTTAAGGGCTTCCACGGTGATTCTGTAATTCACCACAGGCAGCTGTTTTGGTCAGACTGGTGACAGCTGAAATCTATTAACACTAGTTTGTACTCTGTTCCATATAAAATCTACTAGTATGGAGGAAATTGGTTTGGAAAACACTAAATTAAAACCACAACAAAATGCATATAGAGGTATTTATATGTACTACAACAGTAGAAATGTCAACTTTCTATAAACCATGAAAGCCTCATTTACTTTAATTAAATCCATGGTATTCAGTATACTATATGCAAAGGGAAGATAGGCTGAGATAGAGCCTTATGGAATAAAAAGCCCACTAATTAACTAGGCAGGAATCTAAGCCAGGTACCAAGGCACACTTCTTGTTTTGTTTTAGCTTATTGGATTTCTTAACCTTTTAATGTGACTCTGAAGAGAAGGCTGGAGGCAGGCTTCTCTTGTCCCGTGAATCAAAATGTCAATTCTGTCGGAATGTGAGAAATTGGAAAAGCAAGACTGTAAGCTGGTCAGCAGTTTCAACATATATGCCAGGATTATGAGAAGTTCAGCTCTAGACTTGCTCAATCTTACTGTGAATGACCCTACAAATTGTGTGGCAAAGTTGGAAATTCAACTTGGGAAGAATAATAAAGGATTCGGAAATCCACAGTATATAAATGAATTGGAAATGAAGTACTATTTTGTTCTGATGCTTCAAAAAGATGTTCATTTACCTGGATATGAATATGTTTAGTTTCTGTCAAATATATATGTATATCATGCCAGAGCTTCATATTGCTCAATTTCTTTCCAAAACTTATAACCATAACCAGGTTCAAGAAATAATAAAAAATAATTCTACCTTCTGCTCTGTCACTGATTTTAAAGAAAGAAACTACTTTAAAAGCATGGTAAAGAAATCTATATTCTTTTCAGCAACTGGCTACATTTCTCTTTCCCTACACTCCAACCCTTTCCATTCCTACATTGTTTTAGCTTTAGCTTATTATCAGAAGTATTTTGTACAACAGCATGCAAAGCTTGATTCATATAACTATTTCAGGAAACAATGGTATTAGTTTGATCTATTATAAAGAAGTTATACACATAGTCCTAAAACTTAGTTAAGATGAGGATTACTAAGGAACCCATGCCCCATGACCTTTCAGAGTTACTGCTACCCAATACTAAAAGAGGTAGAGGGAGGAGAGATGGTCTTTGGGGGGCCTCTGGGTTCTCTGACTCCCCCCCCACACACACTGTCTCTCTTAATTTGTATTGTTTTTTCAAATACCAAGTACCATGAAATTCATTTTGTTTAGCTCCTGTTCTGGGCACTCAGCACCATTTTCCTTAGTCTAGCATTTGCTTTTTATCTGACAGAGACTGTTTTTCTCTATGTATCCAGAAGCATAATGAATTCATTAATTAGCTTCAAAGCATGCAACCACAGAATCCTGCCAGCACTGGTGGTTCATACCTATAATCCTAGCTATTTAGGAGGCCAAGATCCGAGCATTGCACTTCAAAGCCAGCCCAGGAAAGTTTATGAGACTCTTATCTCCAATTAACCACCTAAAATGGGAAACAGAGCTGTAGCTCAAAGTGGTAGGGTGCTAACCTTGAACACAAAATCTCAGGGACAGTGCCCAGGCCCTGAGTTCAAGCCCCATGACCAACGAAATAATAATACATAACCTTCTCTTTTACAAACCTATTTCTCCCTCCCCACCATATCCAGTGTACCCCTTCCACTTTACCCAGGGGAACCTGTCTTTACTGTGGACCAACAGACCCATGAAGCTGCTTTCTGAACATTTGTGCAAGTCTGTCTTCTTGAGCCTTGCTTAGAAATAAAACATTTTTCAGAAGATTATTCAAACAAGAATATCGCTATCAAAGGATATTTAGGATGATTTTAGGAAGGCTGCAGAGATGACAAGAACCTCAAGGATAGAAGGGAGGGAAAGTCAAACCTGGACACAGCTTTTCTTCAGACTTCTTCATTGTCTGTGTTCCTCTGAATGGTAAACTTTGAATTCTTCCTTTCTTGCTGTCGACAGCAATCTCATTGATCTGGGAAAAAGCAAATGGGACAGTTAAAAATCTCACTGCAGGTTGGAACAGCCCCTGGATTGATGAGCATTCCTGGCAAGGCAGCCGAAGAAGAAGGGACCGTGCTTTATATCTTATTGAGCAGAAGTGTGTGTGTCCAGTTAGTCTGCACCAGGCCTGGAAAGAGCAGGTGTTCATGTCAAGGGACCTTGCAGCTAAGGTTTTCTGCTTCAAAGGAGGTCATGAAGCCAATTGCTCTGAATTTATCACCATGGAATGGTTGATTATTCTTCAAACTCTATGCTAGACCCTCACACATTCTGACATCACAGTGCACACATCTCTCAGAGCTGTGATTCCAAACTCAATAAGTATGGCACTGTTCAGGAAGTTTCAGTTTAGATGATGGGAAGATGTGTGTGTGTATATTAGTATATCTCATTGTTCCTCAAACTAAATACAAAATAAGAACTAAAATAGCTGTGTAAAACAGAACTAATTTACAAATAGTATTGGGTGACAATATATACACGTAGTCCCTACAAGATACGTTTAGAGCAAAAGTGTCACAGAAAAGTTACCCAACCAGAAATGTTAACAAGGACAAAGCTATTGTTATGACACAAAGCTAAATTCACAATGATCTTTGTCCACAGAGATATAAATGATTAGTTGATGATCATGAGAGTAATGAGAGCCTAAGCATTTATACCAAAGTCTACAAAGTGTGAACTTCAGGAATATACAAGAAGCTGACCAGCATAATATACATAAATGTATGGACACCAACATATGTGTTTTGAATATTTGTTTGTGTGTATGCAGTACACAAATACTAAATAGATCTTACAATTAAAACCTATATGGTAACAGGATAACTGAATCCCTTTTTTGTTGTTGTTGTTGTTGTTATTGTTGTTGTTGTTGCAGTTCTGGGATTTCTTCCAGAGAAACTTTTTTTAATTTATGAAATGGATGGCTGCATACTGTGGCTCCTTTCTGTAATCCCAGCTATTTGGGAGAGGGTGATCAGGAGAATCACAGTTTAAGACTTTGCAGCAAAAAAGTTAACAAGACCCTATCTCAACCAGTAAGTCAAGCGTGTTGGTATATTCACTGTGACCCCAGCTACATGGGAGATGTAAGGATGATCTTTATGAGAGGCCAGCCATGTGCCAAAGCAAGAGACCCTGTCTGAAATGTAGAAACAATAAAGCAGGTTTGGGACCAGAGCTCAATTGGTAGAGCAGGCATGACATACTGGCTTCAACCGCTTCCTCCTCAAAAAAAAGTACAAAATTGACTATTAAGTAAAGAATTAAATTTCTTCTCAAAAATATGAAAAATCACGCTCTACCTTCTGATTCTGTGTAATAAAGCAAATATCATTTATAAACTGATAACATATCTAGGAAGTAAAAAAAAACAACTAAGAAATTATTAAATCAAAAGGTAAGCTAGGTGCGCTGTGTGGCTTATATCTATAATTCTAGCTTCTCAGGCAGCTGAAACCTGAAAGATTAAAGTTTGAAGTCAGCCTGGGCAGAAAAGTCCTGGAGAGATCTCCAATTAACCAGCTAGAGCAGAAGTGTGGCCTACGTGGTAGAGGGCCAGCCATGAGCAAAGAAGCCAAGTGAGATTCAAGACTCTCAGCAGGAACTAGGTGTTTTTTTTTTTTAAGTTATATGTATATACATTACAAGAATTGAGAAAAAAAAGTCCCTGTATTTCATGAAATATGATAAAGCTTCCTAAGAAAATGCTTTTGGATGTTGACAATCTACAAAGAAAAGTAACCTGAATTAATGTTTAATTAGCACGTGCAATCTTATTTATTTGTGGGGTGCTGTGTATTGTATATGTGCATGTGCGTTTTGTACTGTTCAAACAACTATGTATATCTATCTTCTCAAATCTTCCTTCAGATGAAAACATTCACCGTTACACTTAGCTTTTTTTAAGTATTTATAATCACCTCACTGTACAACAGGTCTCCAACGTGTTTCTCATCTGAATAGAAAAGGTCAGCCAATAGTCCTATCTTTTGTTCCTTCTTACTCTCTCTGCCTCTAATAAATAATATTCTACTTTTACCTTCAATGAAATCTCTTCTTTAGACTTTCAAAGTGTCCATCAGCTGTTTAGTTGTTACATTTTATTACCTTTAGCTATACAGAGGAGATACCATTGAACAAATCTGAATATAATTCACCTTGAATGATACCACCCTCTTTCATCCTTCTCCCCACACACAACTCTATCCCTCCATCACTTTTCTTAATTTTGTAGGATATGCACTGAATTTTATGACTACATTCTCCCCCTCTTTCCTTTCCTCATCCCTTTGAAAGACTAACTCACAGTTCAACAAAGGAAAGGTGTTAATTTTTTGTGCCTGACTTACTTCACCTAATATACTAGCATCCAGCTCAATCCAGGCTGTTGCAGATGTCAGGATTTCATCATTTTACACCTGGCTGAATAGTATCTGTTGTCTACCACATTCCTTGAATTTGATTGAGTCTCTTAAGTTAACTATTTTAGATCTCCTGTGGACATCTGCATCTGTAGACATCTCTTGCTGATTATTTCTGGTAGCTTATTCTGTCTGTTTATCTGGAGAGATCCTGACACCGTGAAAGTCCTGTTTGTTGGAGTATACAGCATGTGCACCCTGAAGAATTGTGGGTTCCCAGCTTCATGCCCTGGCTTTCTTCCTTCCTTTTCTTCTAAGCAGGCTGTTTACTGTCTGGGCCTCACTGCTCTCTAGGCAGTAGATGAGGCCCTCAGTGCAGGTTTGCCATCAGTCCAGGGTTAGTGTTTTATCCCAGTTTCAGCAATAGAAGGGACTCCAAGACATAGTTTGTCCCCCAGTCTTCTCTTAGTATATTGTTCCAGGTGAATTAAGGGAATATCTTAAGAGTCGTTGCTCTTTGCAATCCTCTCCCTGAAGTTCGGGATCCTGTTACTGCCCTGTGCTCAGGCATAGAAGGATTGTGCCAGGCACTTGGCCTGACCGTGGCTAGACTCCTGTGCAATGATATGACAACCACCTGCCTCTTCTTTCCTCAGAGGTACAATGAGCTGAGTTGGGAGAGGGCTGGGAAGCTTCCTGCGACGACCATGATGATTACTTGTACCAGAACCCAATGCCTGTTAAGAGCACTTCAGTGTACAGGCAGGACCAAGACTCCACGACCATGTTATATTCTCAGATGTTTACGGTATTAATACTTTATGTGACATAAGTTTTTCAGACTCAGTAGGCCGAGTGTCTTAGCTTATAGGTTGAGTCGTCATCTGTATATCTTCTCTGTTAAGTTGTTACTCAAATCTGTGCTGAAAATGAACTATACAACTTATTGGGAGGGGGGGTCAGGAGGGAAAAACTGGGAGAAATATAAGGGAATTGGGTGGCCTTTTTTAAAAATAAATGTAATCATTGTTTGACTTATGTAACTGTAACCCTGCTGTACATTACCTTTACAAGCTAGGACACCTTTACACATATCTAAAGACATTGTTGGCTGTTAGTAATTCAGATCCTTGTCTCAAGTACTGGTAAGAAGAGAAGCTACTACACAGCCTTCAATGCCCAGGACACTCCCCTGTAGAAAATGCATATGTATGCCCATCTAGCTACAGTACCCAAGTTCCAATCTTCATCCAGCCTTCTTGCTAATAAATTATGAATTCTTTATATAGTCTGCATACCAGTCTTTTTTTGGATATAGATGCCTTTTATGTTCTTAAAACTCACCTTTAAAGAATAAAAGTCTTCAATTGTAATGAAATTCAGTTTATTGACTTTGTCTTTTATAGAGTATTAACTTTTTTCTTTTATAATTATCTTTGTCTTCTTTAGTAAATCTTTGGGTAAATTGGGGTCTTAAACTTTTTTCTATGTTTACTTATAGCAATTTTATATACTTTGCTCTTATATTTAGATCTATGATATATTTTCAGTGGATGAATGACAAGGCTCAAGCTATGTATCTTTTGCATATTGCTACCCTATGATTCTAACAGACACTGTGGAAATCAGTTGTTCATATATACATATGTCCATGTCTGGAATTTTGCTTGTGTTCTGCTCTTTATACTATCTAGGCTCTATGAACTATGCATTTATATCCTAGTTACCATAGCTTTATAAGTTTTGAAATCAGGCAGTGTGTCATCTAATTTTGAGCTTTTAACAACATTGTATGGCCCATGGACACAACATCTCTTTCCACTTGGCAAGGACTCTCATTACTCTCCGCAGGGTCTTAGCAATTTTTAGTTTATAGTTCCTGAATATCTTTTGTGCACCTTAATGCAAATTGCTTCTCCCCCACCCTTGCTCCTCCTCCTCCTCCACTCCCTTTATCTCTTCCCTTCTTCTCACTTCTGCTCTTGCTTCCTACTCTTCTCTTTCTCCTCTTCCTTTTTCTCTTATTCCTGCAAACCCTCCTCCTCCTTGTCTTCCTTCTTCCTTTTTTTGTGTTGTTCTTTTCCAGTACTGGGGCTTTATGTCTAGGCTTTAATTCACGCTGGGCAAATGCTGTGCCGCTGAACTACATCCCCATCCCTTGGTTCGTTGAGACTGGGTGTCACTATGCAGCCTAGGCTGAGCTCGAGCTTGTAGTCCTCCTGCTTCTGGCTGTGGAAAGTTGTAATTAAAAGCATGTTCCACCATGTACAGCTCATATTTCTATTTTTTAATAGCTAGGTTGTTTAGGTTTTGATATCAGTGCAATATTAGTTAACATACAAGAGGAATAAAAAGTATTTTTATGTCTTTCTGTTCTTTTTTATTGAAGAATTGAAGGAATTATCAAATGAAGCCTTTGTGCTCAACGTGCTTTATCTTTACTTTTTAATCAAAAGTTATTCTCCAACCCAGATGCCCCTCAGTAGATGAGTGGATCAAGAAACGTGGTATATATACACAATAGAATTCTATGTCTCCATGAGAAAGAATGACATTGCCCCATTTGTTAGGAAATGGAAAGACTTGGAAAAAATTATAGTAAGTGAATTAAGCCAGGCCCAAAGAAACATAGGTCCCATGGTTTCCCTTATTTGCAATAACTAGCATATGTCTGAGACAAGCAGAAATGGTCAGATAAGTTGATGTTAAGCGAAAGGAACCCCAAGATAAGGATTCAAATGTTTTTTCTTTCTGGCTATTGTTTCTAACATATTTATAGGATGCAGCTTTTATCTGTCTGTATATGAGTTTTTTTACATGATGCCAATATATTGAATTATAAAGTATTTATTGTTTGTACAAATCATCTGACAAACATACTAACATCTGACATTTTATATATTTATACTAAATCATTTATTGAATGTAATTAAGCATTCTATAAATTTAAGGGTGTCTCACCTTTCACATGTAACACGCCTTGAAGTTTTTCCTTCAGAAAACCTGATACAATGGAATAAGGAACTCCCTTGCTAATGCTTGACTAATTAAAGAAACCTTAAAGTATAGTTAACCTTAAAGTGTAATTATTTCTGTGAAACAGAAAAGAGGATTTTAGAATAAATATTGCTTCTTATGCTTTTGGCTAACTTTACATGAGCTGATAATTTATTAATGATTAATTATTGAGTCCTGGTTTTTTGAAGATTCACATCTCCTTGAGAAATGCTGGGAGGAAATAACAAAACAATATCAAAATGAAAAGCAGGGTAAAGCATGTACTAATAGCTCAAGCCTATAATCCTAGCTACTCAGGAGGCTGAGATCTGAGGATTACAATTCAAAGGCAGCCCAGGCAGGAAGGTCCATGAGATTCATCTCAAATGAACCACCAGAGATCCAGAAAGGAAACTGCGGCTCAAAAGGCAGAAGAATCTCAAGGACAGCACCCAGGCCCTGAGTTCAAGCCCCCAGAACCAGTAAAAAGAAAAAAATCAGAACCAAACAGATGGATAACATTCTTTTCTTCAATGGACTAAACTTGAAAGTGCCTACAATTTGTTTTCTAATGCTTTAAATTGTGCCCAGTGTGATGATAAAAATTATACATTTCATACAATTCATATATACATATGCATGTATATGTATACACCACACACACGTTCTTCACACACATAACATGTATAATGCATACACTCTACAGTTGACCTACCCAGTTAGACTTTGGAATAGATATTGCAACTGACCATGTAAGACACCAATAAAGTGGCAATAAAGTGATAAAAGACCAACCAAGAAAAAAAAAAACATCTTAACAACTAGCACTCAGAGGATGGAGTATTTTTAAGTAAAATCCAAAAATAAGCTTCTGCTTACCAGAAGCTTTACCTCCCAGACACTGGCACACAGCAAAGATGTACCCAATGGGGGTTTTGGATGTTTCAGATACACATGTCTGGACCTGGATGCAGATATAGACAGATAAGAAAGCACATAAGACCCGTGTCCCTGGCTCATACATTTCTCTACTGAATAAATGAGTTTATTAAAGAGAGATTAAGAAACAGAGCTGAGAGGTATGATGGATTTTCTCCAAAGAGCTCCAGTCTTCTTGGCACTTGCTAATGAGCATCTCTCCCTACCAGTTGGTCGCTGGCAGGCCTCAGGAGGAAGTCTGCAGGTGTCCAAAAATGCAAGCCATAGTGCCGGAGGATAACTTTGACCATTAGTGGAAAACTGCTGATCAAAGTCATAAATGGACCAAAAGACTAGGTTTTCATAGAAGTTGATTCCACAGAAAAGGAGAAACTTAATTTGGCCTGAAAAAAAAGATCATTGATATTCATTACAAAGATTGCATTTCATATCTGAAAAATTATTGAAATGATTTATCAGAACTATAAAGCCCAGAGCAGCCTTTAACAAGATATTTTAGAGAAGGTGTTTGACAATACCTCTTCAGTCTTATAAAACTGTCCTCTGCTTTCTATATGTGGTATACCTATTATCTTTAAAATATTCCCATGCCAATAGAAACCTGAGATATGGACAATCATGGTTTCAAGCCAGCCAAGGAATAAAAAGTTCATGAGAATCTTAACTCCACTTGGCCAGACAAATGCTGGACTGGAAATGTGGCTCAAGTGATTGAGTGTCAGTCAAGCAAGCCAGCTAAGCATGAAGCTTTGAGTTTAAATCCCAGTAATGGCCATATATAGTTTTGTATATTCATCTATATAAAGGATATGTTTGCAACTATCTATACAAAAATATTCATGAAATGAATATTTATAATTTATATAATGCTTTTTAATAATATAAAAATTAAACCGGTGAATATATATATATATATATATGTATGTATGTATTTACTTAGGCTCATTTTTCTGCAGGGGTTGGGGTGATAAGAACTCTTGAAATGCTTTCTAATGACATTCCTATTAGGAGAAACCCAACAAGCTCCTTAGTAGTAAGCATGCGACCACCTTACCATGAAGAGTGGCTGGCTCCACACTGTCTGCTATGTGGTACTAATACTTTCCCAGAGGCTTGCCAACATGTAGCCTTTCAAGGCCACTGGGGCATATTTGCAGATAGTAGCTCCAGAAAATATTTTTGTGCTTCGTTCCTATTTGGAGCTATGTTACATTATTTTTCCTTAAGGACATTTTTTTTTGTGTCCTGATTTCACTCTAGTTGACATTATTCTGGCTATCTTCACATGTTCTTAAACCTTTATTTTCATTTATTCTCACCCATTTAGGATAAGACCCTTTGCATGGTCTGCCAAAGTGTAGCTGTTCTCTAGATCAATAAAGTTATAATCCTCTTTTTGTGTGGAATTATATGCCAAGTAAGCCAGTGCCAGCTCTCTTTAGAATACTGAAACCATTTCCTAAAGATAAAAGTCTTTAATCCAAATTGTTACCCTCACTCCATGGAAAAATAAAACACTCCAGCGAACTACAGTAAACACACAAAAAAATGTGGTTTTATGAACCCTTGACAAAAGTGTTTTTTTTTTAATCCACCGCCTCCCATACCCAGCATGTGCCATAAATATGCACATGAAAGTTCATCCTATTCCTAACCACCTTTCCCCAACCTCCTAAAGAACTCAAGGATTTTAGTCAGGTATTTCTGTTTTGAGTCTTGATTTATGAACTCTTCCTTGTCTGGCCAGGTGCTGGCCACATCCCACAATTCATAATCTGTCATCAGGAGTAATGGCCCATTTCCAAAGGTGAAACGTGACAGTTCTTCCTGCATGCATCAGATAAACAGATTGTGTGGCTGCTCAGTGGTCCATCAGAAGTGGGCTGAAGAGCGCATTAACCTTTCAGCACACCCCTATTTTCTCCATGGTTCTTTTCTTTTATGCGCTTCATTTGTCTTCAGAAGAGGCAGGCCTGATGAATAACACAGCATTCTATCACTAGTGAGCAGATTACTCAAAATCCATGGAGGTGATGGGGCTATGGTACCCTGTAAATTTCCAAACAACCCTCATATCTTACATTATGAAATGCCTTTGGAAACCCCATGGCATGAAGAGGATGATTGGGTTTTTTCTTGTTGTTGTTGTTGTTGTTGTTGTTCTGTTTTGTTCTGTTTTCTGGTTCTTGAATATCATAACATTTTTTTTTCTGTGACATTGGAAGATGAGGAGTCCTTTGACTTCCATTTGATTGCTTAGACCTTTTCTTATTTCTAACATGACGTAGGCTTAGCTGCATTCTAGGGCTTAGCTGACTGAAGGCTTTAGGAGGAAAATCGGTCTTAAGAAGGCTTTAAGTAATGTCTCTGTCTCATTCTGTGAACTCTGTGTCTGTGTATATTTCTGTAATCGTTCTCATGTCTGAGGTTGGTGCAGTGCTGAGGAGGTACTCCATTCATTGGTGTGGCATGGGTCAATCCAGTCACTAAGCAGGAATACAGATTTGTGGATGACCTTGAAGAGAGGGGAAATAAGAGAAGGCACAGGATGTTGCCAGTCACCAAATGCCATGCAGATAAATTCATTTCCCAACTAATATAACAACCATGGGAGTTTCAAATTGATTCAGCCTCACCAAAATTACTTGTGAATGTACATGGGATACCATAGGGCTAAAGGTCTTGAGACCACCGATAAACAACACAGGAAATGAGGCTGAATTTGAGAATGTGCTCCTAATGTCAGATGCTTGTGGAAAGAATTACAAATCTTGGGGACTGACTAGAGTTTAGTTCATGTAAGATCAAGGACAGCCCTGCCAGGTTCTCTGAGTATAAAGAAAATGTTTTTGTTCAATAATAGTTACTATCAAGTTATTTCAGTAAAGTAACAGGACAAATGTGTGCCAGCTATATATTTTAGTTCTTTGCTTGAGGAGGGGGAATGACACCAGGGTTTGAATTCAGGGCCCTAAGACTACTCAGTTGGTCCTCTACCATTTGAGCCATGCCTTCAGCCCTGCTTTATGCTGGTTATTTTGGAGATAGAATCTTGTAGACTTTTCTTCCTAATTAACTTTATACCAAGATACCTGAGATCTCAGCTTCCTGAGTAGCTAGGATTGCAGGCATGGGTAACTCCTGACATATCACTATGTCAATATCATAACATAAACATATTTGCATACAAAATAAAATGTACATTACATAAAATTTACTAAAGTATATAGTTCAAAGGTCATTTAGTAGAATCACTGTGTCTCTGCCAAGAGTAGTGTGTGCATCTTAGAAGATGGAAAGGGAGGGCAATATGTTTCGTACTACTTTCAAAACAAGAATGGGAACAAAGGTACACAGTGGCCTTGAATACTTGGCATGTCCCAGGTTCTGAAGCCCAAGCAGAGGGTGTATGTGTTAAAACCATATGACATGTAATCTCTGCCCTCAACAAACTCAGAATCTCTCTGACTCATCAAGATGAAATATCTAAAACTAGTCCGTAATCAAACACAAGCAAAGTGCAACTAACAACATATTTTTCAATGACTCACTATTTGTGCAAGCATTACCTTCACTGAACTCCAGAAGGATTTTCATCACCACCAAAGTAAGCCCTGAATCTATTAGAAATCAGACCCAACTCCCCAGTTTCTGTTTCCTGACAGCCACTGATCTTTCCTGTGTTGGGATTTACTTATTGTAGACACTTCATAAGAATCGAATATGTGGATATCGTATCCTGCTTTTGACCATCAGGGGAATAAGGTTTCCTCACATTGTAGCATAAAACCACACTCCATTCCTTTGTCTGGCCATACAATATTCTGATGTGTAAATACACCACATTTTGTTCATTCCTGTCAGTTTGCAGATGTAAGTTTTCATTTGGACTATCCTTTGTAAGGCTGCGGTGGATGTATTATAGGATTCCTCACGAACATGTTCCAGGTTAGAGTACAATCTCTGTGTCCTGTGGCAATTCTAAGTTTCTAAAGAACTGTCAAACTTTTTCCAAAGGAGCTGCTCTTTTTAATATCCTCTGCAATCATGTGCAAAGGCTCATTTTCTTCCATATCCTCACTGACCTTTAGGAGGCTGAGATCTGAGGATTGTGGCTCAAAGCCAGCCAGGCAGCAAAATCTATGAGACTTATTCCAATGAATCACCAGAACACTGGAAGTGGAGCTGTGGCTCAAAACAGTAGAGAGCTAGCTTTGAGCAAAAAAGAGCTCAGGGACTGTGTCCGGGCCAATTCAAGCCTTTGACCAACACACACACACACACACACACAAAGCTTGCATAGTAGGTCAGAATTGGTATCTCAATGTAGGTTTTATTTATAGTTCTTTAGTAAATGATGTTGATAGTTTTTTCTGCTTTATGGGCCAGTTGTTTGTTGACTGGAGTGGGGGAAAAAAGCTTATTTATAGTCTTTACCCTTTGAAAAGTTCAGTTGTCCTTTTATTGTGGATGTTCTTTATATATTCTAGATACTTTTCCTATTTCAGATATAGCTTTTGGAAATACTAACTCATTTTGTGTAGGTTTTCTTTTCACATACTCCTTTGATCTACAGAATCTTTCACTGTGACTCAGTCAAATTATTCTCGTTAGTTATGCTTTGCTATTCAGAAATTTTCACTACAGTAAGATTTTACATTTTCAGGCTCTTGCCGTTAGTCACCATCATTCAGCTAGCCTCACCAGTGAGTGTTTCACACACGGGATGATGCATCTGTTTCCCGGCCTGATGTTGCAGGCGACTGCAGCCTTTGGAGCTTTAAACAATTCACATTCATCTTCACAGAGTCCTCAGGCACTGAGGTCCGCAGTGGTCTCACTTGGTTAAAACTCCAGGGTAATCTCCTTGCTTTAAGGTCAGTTGATTAGAAAGGTTACTCTCATTTGCAACCTAAGTATCCCGTGTGAAGTAGAGTTAGGAGGTGATATCTGTGGACAGCTACAATTCACTCTGACACAGGTGACCCTACTCATTAACACATAGTGAATCTGTAAGTGCTAGCAAAGAGAGAGACTGTAGGTAACTCTGCTCTCGTCTCTACCACCTCTTCAGGTTGTAGCACAGATCATAACGTGGAAAATATGTAGAATGTTGATTTCTAATGAGTCCGCTTTGTTGCAGCTAAAACCAAACTTTCTGTCATCATTCTGGAAGGAAACAATTCAGCGATCTAGCTTTATGAAGGGGAAGCCTTGTGAAAACTGGCTTTCTAGAACTGTGATGCATGACTGTGTGCTTTCCAAATTCTTTCTTGGCAGTACTAGGATTTGAACCCCAGGCCTCATGCTTGCTAGGCAGGCACTCTTACCACTTGAGCCACTTCTGCAGATGCACAGGTGTTTTCTACAGTGCAGTAGAGTGAGCGTGGACTCTGCCACTAAGGAGATCTAACACCAGGCTCACCTTGGCCTACTTTATTTAAAAATAAAGTCCACTGGAATCAGCTGTCTCTCCCCAAACTGGATTGTGTTGAATAGGTTCAAAACTTTGTATGGAAGCATAGCATATCTCAAATACCTCTGAAATGTATATTGATACACTTTATAAATGAGGGAAAAAAATGTGTCCTTAAAATATCTAAAGTAGTTGAAAGACACTTAGCCATACTGTTTACCAAATGATAACACCTTTAGAAACACATGTTAAAAGCATACATTTTAAAATCAATTTGTTGGTGCGATGTGAGAGATAAAAGTATTTTCCCCACTTATTGCTGTTAGAAGCCACTACAAAGATAGTGACAGTGAATACTGTTAGGTTTTTCCTTTGATTCAAAGCAAAGTCAGACAGGCAGACTTATTTACCGCAAAGCTTCTGATCTCTACTCTCCTAGTCCCATTTTCTTGCCTAAGTAATCTATTGCCACATCTAGACAGAGGGGAAAAGGCTGCAATCTAACGATGAATAGAGTAGCATGTAGATGCTCCCGGTAATATACATAACATCTGAATTTTTCTATCTCTATATGCATCAAGGTGTCTTTTTTGTTCTGAGATCTAGGTTGTGAAAACCCAAGATTGTTATTAAAGGAGGCAGCAGGCAATTTAGGAAGTGCCCTGTCTCCCTGTGACAAAAGCGTGCAGCTAAGCATAGTAATTTATGTTGATAAATTGCAGCTGTCAGAGTGTCCGAAGTACTTCATGGGGGTATGTTTCTAACTTTTTCTTGTTCATGAATTCTGATGTATGAACTTCTATACTAAATAATAATAATAAACACAGAAAGTCCCTAAAGATACTCCCTAAATTTTTATGACCCAGTTTGGGTCAAATTAAACAAAGGTAATATGATAACAAGATAATGATGGCTAATATTTGCACTATTCTTTCCCCCAAGTCTGTATAGAGCTTCAGATAGAGTGAAATATTTAAGAAATGGGCCATTATTTAAGAGTGGAGTTCCTAAGAAAAGAAGACACCGTGTCAGAACAATGAAGAAAATGGTTTCAAAGTGTCGGAGAAAGGTTGAAAGGGTGTGGGGAGCCATGACCACAAAACTAAGAACTACAAATTACTAAAAGAGTGGAAAGGGAACAGAAACGACAAAGGTTAACTGCGGCCTGTGACATCATCACGCTTGCTTAACAGCAGCAATAACAACCACAATAACAAGTAGTAGTTAAAACTGTATTCAAAGTTCTGATGCTGAATCAACCTGCGCTTTACTCCCCCCTCCCCAAGATATGGTTTGCCCAAAGATAAAAATACTCTGGTAGACAGACAAAAGAGGGAAAAAAAGAGAATTAAAACATAAAACTTCATAAATGCTGCAGTCCTCAAAGACACCAGCAAAACTGGAGGAGTAGAACAAAAGAAATACAAGTTAAGACAATGACAGTAGTAAACAGTATTGTCAGATAAAAACCCGTCAGTAGTACTTGGAATAAAGATTAACTAAATGGATTAAAAAGAGACCTTCTTGGCCTTAGGAAAGTACATTCCCTGAGAGTGAAGTAACAAAATCCATATGTATTTACATTTATTATAAATATAGAGCAGGTGTACCTAAACTTACGTCAGACAAAACAGATCTTAAGTCACAAAACAGAACGAAAACAGACAAGGAACA
Source organism: Dipodomys ordii (assembly GCF_000151885.1). Taxonomy (NCBI): domain Eukaryota; kingdom Metazoa; phylum Chordata; class Mammalia; order Rodentia; family Heteromyidae; genus Dipodomys; species Dipodomys ordii. The sequence continues at coordinate 9,775,635 of NW_012267272.1, read as the reverse complement.
TCACTACATAATGATAAAGGAGTCAGTTCATCAGAAAGATACAACTTATAAATACAGATGTACCTCACAACAATGCACTTAAATATATAAAGCAAATATTAATAGATACGAAGGACGAAGACTTGTAATATAATTGTAATGTGGGAATCCTGTGCTTCACTGTCAACAATGGAGGGTTCATCCAGATAGAAAACCAGTGAGGAAACCCCAGAGTTGGTGAACATGCCCTCTGTTCGGTAAAGACCACATACAGTATATTCCACACAGCGGCAGAGAGCACATTCTTCTGAAGCACACAGAAACCTTTCCATAGGTAAGGTCATGTGTCAGTCCACAAAATCAATTTAAGAAGACTGAATAACATTATGTGGGCTGACCATAATGGATGAAACCAGCAATCACTAATAGTAGGAACTTCAGAATACAGGCCAATAAATGAAAGCTGAACAACATATTCCAGAATAACTTGGACAATCGAAGGAGGGCTAGGGACAGAATAAAGATTACCTTGAGACAAATGACATGAGAACACAATATACAGAAGCTTATAGTTTTGAATTCTAATGTGACTATTTAACGTAATAACTGTGTATGTCAAAAATAGAAAGACACCATGCACAGTATTGCAGCTACTATAGTTCCAGCCACTTGGGAGGTGAAATGGGATTACATTTCCAAGCCAGCCTGAGCAAGAAGAGGTTAGTGAGACCCCATGTCAAAGAACAACCCATCTAGATATTGTAAGTATTCCAAGATTAGGGTAAAGCCATAAGCCAATGGCTTCAGAAATCAGAGCTATTTACAGTAAAGTCATTAGCTACTTACAGTAGGCTCATTTCCTGGGTTAGTTCTTGGAAGGAAGGGCTTGGCTTCCAGGCAGGTTTCTGAAAGTTGTGGATCAGAGTTCTGTCTTTGATAAGGTCTTTCCATTGATCACGTTATGTATTCAAGTCTTGCTACTTTGTTATTTTGGTAACTTAAGGTGACCTTCCTATGTAGTTTAAAATGACCTTCACTGCATATAGAACCTGGTAGAGGAAGGAAACTTGGAGGAGTCAATAATGAAATGGCTATCAGAAAATATCCATTTTCCAAAATGTGGAATATCCAAGTCCAATATCCAAATATCCAAAATGTAGACTATCCAATATCCAAAATGTGGAAATAATACATAAGGAATTCAAATGGAATTTAAGATATAAAATAAAGGGAAAAATTAAAAACTGGCATCATAGCAGCTAGAGGTATAGTTCAGTAGTGGAGCAAGTATTGTGAAGCCCTGGGTTTGATCCCAGCAGCATGGGGAGTGGCAGGGGGGAACTATACTTTATTATTTTGAACCTTGGGATAGGTTAAAATCCAGCTATTAATGTGTTCGAACCAGTAGACTAAAGGATAAACAATTTATAAATGACATGGCATGAGCTTCATAATTTGAACATTTTGAACTCAGGCCCATGTAGAATAAATGAGTTGCCCAACTACATGCAGCTCTCTGGGCCTTGACTTCAATCCAGTGTGCTTATATTTTCATTCAGCCAGTATGTCAATCATGTGTCAAGTTTATTTTTCACAAAGTTCCAATGGTGGCAGACATTGGCCTGGCACACAGAAGTGGTAGAACTACAAGATATCTATTACCATACTTAGGCTTATAGGAATTTATGAACTTATAAATTCATAAACATGCGATAATATGACATAAGGCATGATAAGTACTATGATTAATGGTATATCAGAATGTGGGATTATTTTTGTGCCAGTCTTGGGGCTTGAACTCAGGATGGGGCACTGTCCCTGAGTTTTTTTTGCTCAAGGCTGTTGCTGTACCAACTTCAGTCACAGCTCCACTTCCAGCTTTGTTTTTTGGTGTTTAATTGGAGATAAGTCTCACAGACTTTTCTACCTCGGCTGGCTTCAAACAGCTATCTCAGACCTCAGCCTCCTGAGTAGCAAGGTTTACAGGTATAAGACACTGAAATACAGCTAGAGTGCAAACATTTTGAGGATTGTTCCTGTCCTAGAAATTTCCTTCTTCCTGTAGCATATTTGAGGGAAAGTTTAACTAGTGAGAGAAACAAGGGTTTATTATCATTAATTGGTTATATATGGACAGGTAGCACAGCATACCTTTTACTGTCTTCCCCAAGCTTCTGGGATTCTAAGGTAGAATAAATGAGAGAAGCAGTATCTTTCATGTTGGTATTTGAGGTTCATATAAACCATAGGACCTTTCAAGACTCCCCAGTTTTAATGGAGTTACTCAAATTGGCAGTTTAAACTGAGAAAAGACCTAGCATAAAAGTGAAATAGGCTTCCTTCCTTTTAATAAAATTCTTTGCTCATAACCCAAGGCCTCTGACTTCACACATCTCCTTTAATTCTAGTAAGGGTCCTGCCAGTATTCATAATGTCAGAGTGCTGAAGCAAGGAGCAGGCAAGGCCGCTACCACAGCACACTGGAGGGGTTAGCAGGGGGAGGCCTTTCACCACTCTGTGAATGAATACCACTTATTCCTGTGCTTTTACTTTTGTTACAGCCATCACCTTTTTAATACACACAAAGGATTGCATATTGCAGGAATTTTCAAAATAAATTTTATTCCTAAAAAGAGAATAACAAATGCAGTTACCAACTAGACATACAACTCCTCCCTCTGACCTTACGAATTACTATCATAGATAACAACACGTAGGAATATCTGTGTAAGCTGTAGTCACTTGGCCTTTTTCAACATTTTCATAAAATGTTAAAAAATTTCAAGAGAGTATAAGGAAGCACCCTAAAATGGCAATTCAATCAACCCAGTAAATGTTCTTATTCTCTTTTTAAGACAGACAGCTCTTTAAGGTGTGGTATTTTTTTCTTTCTCCTTCTATTTGTCATCTCTTAAATGTCATAAAATAGCTACACTGAAGGAGAAACCTAGGCCAGAAGTTAATCTGTTATTTTTTCTATTTTCTTGTTAGTTGAAATGGTCTCTTAACTGCTTTCAGGCTGAGTAAATCCCTTTGTACAGTGGATTTGTGGCTAAATAAAAAAGAAAGGAAATTCTTCCCTTTTAGCTCCTAAGAGATATCACATACCAGACACGTCTTTGCAGCTTTTCACATGTACCACATTTGAAGGTTGAGCTACACACAGCTAATTGTACTGTTAAAAATGTAATGTCTCTGGCTGTAGAGTATACCAGTATACCAATGCAGGGGCTCACTGAAACTCTGCATTTGAGGGTCATTAGCTTACGTTACCAATCTAGTAAACATCTAATAAAATTCAGTTGATTAAGACATAAGACTTGGGCTGGGAAGGTGGCTCAGTGTAGAGCGCTTGCCTTGCATGCATGAGGCCCTTCCTCAGTACCACATAAGCAGAAAAAGCCACAAGTGGCGCTGTGGCTCAAGGGGTAGAGCGCTAGCCTTGAGCTGAAGAGCAGTGGAACAGCACCCAGGCCCAGAGTTCAGGCCCCACAACTGACCAAAAAAAAAAAAAAAGACATAGACTTTTTTAAGAGGAAAGGTAGCAGGCCAATAGAGGAAAATAAAGACATGCTGGAGCTAGGTGCCAGTGGCTTATACCTATGATCCCAGCTACTCAGGAGGCTGAGTTCCAGAGAACTGAAGTTCAAGGTTAGCTTGGCAGAAAACTTCTTTAGACTCCATCTCCAACATAACCAGCAAAAAGGAGGTCTAGATACGTCTCAAGTGGTAGAGTGCTAGCCTAGTGAGCACAAACCTCTGAGATCAAGCCTCATGGAGAAGAAGAAAAACACTGTGGAAATGGTAAATTTAGTAAATAGAGTAACTTGTGCTTCCACTTAGAGGGCAGAAGCATATTTAAGTCATGAGCCAAGAGGTGATCAAGCCCTCACTAGTGAAACACAGAGGAAGTTCCCAAGAAGGCACATAAGGACACAGTAGAAATGGCTGAAGTCTTCCTGACAGCTGCAGATTGTTCATTCCTCTTCCCAGGTAGATGATCAGGAAGGACTGGGTATGCAGAGATGACTCCTTCCTTTGATAAGGAAACAGCATGGGACACTATTGTTTCTTTGGACTTGTTTTCCAAAGCAAAAGACCTCTATGGAATAAGGGCCAAAAGAAAGAAATCTGGTCAGTCAGGTTATTGAGTAGGACTAAACCACCCAAGGACCCCAGTCCACAGATCTGTGACATGTACTGTAGGAAATACCCCTTCTGTGCTCATAGGAGGCCACTGATGTCACTTCCGTGTCCAGTGATGAGAGGGAAATAGGACAATCCAACCCTAACGGATGAAGAAACAGAAGCTCAGGGCCTTCCCTCAGAAGTGAAGCTGCTCCAAAGCCAAGACAAATCAGCTGTGACTGGAAATTCATCAGACCGTCTCAGGTCCCCAAGAACAGAGCAGTGGAGTGGACCAAAAGCTGAAGAGGAATCTTGGCCATGGCTCTCATTTTTCCAAATGGTACAGATGTCAGACAAATAAAGGAAGCATATGCTGCGCTACCCTTCAGGTTGTCTTGAAAAAACAAAGTGCCCTTGATTAGAGCATAAAGTAAGAAGTGACATTTTTAACCATCAGGAGAGTAAGATAGGGTACCCATCCAGTAAATGAACCAAAATGAATAGGGTAGACCTTGCATATCAACAAGGAACAGACCTTACATGTCAACAAGGAACTACAAGGACCCAAATTAGGGGAAAACTCAACAAACTACTAAATACTAAATATCAGAGCTGGCAGCAAAAGAAGAAAAGGGAGTCACACGTGTTTCATAATTACCAACCTGGATACTCGTAGAGATTGCTTAGTTATTAAGGGAGAACACGGAGAAGCTCTTCCTGTACCTACATCTTGTAATTTCACAAGTTTTTTTAATTAGTCAAATTATAAGATGCTTTCTTGAAAATTAATTGGTTTAAATTTGTCCATATTGTACCAAATAAATAGAACTTCCTAATCTAAAGGTTTGACGTAATGTTAGCTAGTAAAAATGAATAGTACAACTCAACTTTTGGGGGATGATTTTTTTCAATAGAAAAACTTGCCATCATCTAAGGACTACACCATACATATTTCTACATGAAAATTTTGTGATCATACTGCTTTTGGAGTAGTTAATGGCAAAGTTCCTGAAAACTTTAATTTTTATTTAGTTACAAAAATTGCTTTTGCATCATCTCTAATAATCTACATATATGTCCTTAGAACAGTAGATAAAGGCTTTGTAGTTTTCTTCTGTCCCACAAAATGTTCTTCCCATATTGAAAAGTACAAGTGGATTAATTGATTTTTTCAACTTTGATTTGTATATGTTTATTACAGATCTGGCAAAATGTTTTTTACTAAAAGCCAAGCATTGAGCTCCACCCTACCAACCAAAAACAATTTGTTCATTTCTTCTTTACCCCACATCTAGCCCACCATTATTATTTAATACAACAGTGGCTAGCACTAACAAGCTCCTACAGTGTTTTACATTGAAATCGCTGCATTTCCAAATAACCATCAGTACAGAGTGTCTCATTTAAGGACTTTATGTCTGTAGCCCAAAATCACTGAATCAGAGTTGGCCTATTAACACCAGTCAGCCTTCAATAATTAGTATGCTTTAGCAAGATGTACATATTAATAAAGCCATGTTTTCAGGTACTTGAAATATGAATATGTAGCTTAAATGATTTAACTTTGATTAGGTTATCCAACAGTAGTTAAGGACCTTCCCAGCTGTGAAGAGTAGTAGATGTGGAAGTAGATGTGGTCTTCAACCAGAAGACTGAGGTTCTAATCCCATGTTCCCTGGGCCATAAGGCACCTTGAGTTTGTTTTCCTGTGGTTAGATATCAGATCAATGATACTTGAACTACATCCTCTAAAGCCCTGAGCCATTGTCAGAGGCCAATTTGCCTTGGTAAGCCAGTAAATCTAAGTGGGTAGAGCTCTGAGCTCAATTTTGTCTGAATTAACCCACTGAACTTGTTAACGTCCTTTCGAGAGCAGAAATTCTGTGATAATTTAGGTTAGAACAAGTCATATTTCTGCTTACAAGGAACTCATAAACTAATTGGAAGAAAAGGATATTTGAGCATTGAATTATAAGGCAGCATTATCCATGCCTGTACTGTGAGTGATAGAGTAAATTGGCAAGGAGGTTATAAACTTGAGGCTGGGATAATATAATATGCAAATACTTAATGCAAAGAAAGTTCATCAAAATGAGAAGTTCAGGCTATCATCAGGAAAAGGTCCCATGGTATGAATATTAATAAATGGATTGATTATAACTAGAATGGGGTGGGTAATATATTAATTCTAAGTTAAAGTAGTTTGTTTCTAAGAATGGCTAATATACTTGTGCACATTAGAATATTCATATACTTAGATGCCAGCTATTCCAAATGTGAAATATTATCATTATATATATCAGTGAGGGGGAAATTAAAAATGAAAATAGGCCATGATGAAAATATATTATGAGCAAGCATATAATACATACTTTTTGGTTGTGGACAAAGCCCAAGACGGTACTTTATTACCTTTAGAATAACAAATCAAATCTGTTAATATTAAAAAACATTTGAGCATAAATCAGATTCTGCATTTCTTAAGATCGTAGTTAGACTCACAAAGTAAAATTCTGGTCTAAAAAGAGCCATATGACTGAAGGAATTCTGCTAGATAGGAAAGCATCCATCTACTATTTCTGTGCTATAAGTATCTTTCAATAAGGCAAACAAATGCCAACATGAGCACTGACTGGGTTTCCATTTTCAAAACCTCACAGAGTTTCAGACTGAGGTTTCAGAATGATCATCTGCCACTAACATCCCACCAACGTCCATAGGGACTAGTGACCAAGAGTGACAGGAGCTCTGGAGAATCCAGAGTTGACTGATGCCTATTCCAGTTGGGAGCATCAGTGTGGGGGATGACAGGACCGAAGTTGGGGATCACAGGGCCATCCAGGTTACTGGGAAAGTGCTTCATGAGAGAAGTGAGCATTTCACCACCAGGAGGCCCAGGGGTCCTAGAGAATCCATTTCTAAGGTAACTAAGCTTTGCTCATTTCTCAATGTATTCACAGTTTTCTAGTTTTTTCCATGGTGGTGCAAACAGGAAGGCTGTTACAGCTGTTGTTGTTTGTAGTGGTGTGGTTGGGTTTGAGGGGGCTACACGTACACGATCTATTACAGTTATTTTGAAAACTCTCATTGTAACCCAATATGTGAGTGTCTTATGTTCAGAGTCTGGGAAGTTTTGTCCAAAGTAATCTTCTCTTTGACCTAAGGAGCCAAGACCCTTCTTGATATGCCTTATTTGAAAATTCTATGTTATCTTGATTCTGTCTTTAATGTTTATAAAAAGTATTTTGAGAGACGATAAATAGATATGCTTGATCATATTTACCCAGTTGCAGTGGAGGCATGTATTTTGAATTGTGAATTTTCCCCTTTACACTTTTGCATTGCTCTTCACTTTACATTTTCAATAACTGCATTGTATTTCATCAGACTAACATGTGACATGCACTACTTAATCTCAGATTGGCATTGAAAGACTGCAAGAAATCTATTTTGAAGAATGTCAGGAAGCATTTTTCTGATGTGACACCAAGGGCATGCACACTGGCTTGTACAGTGGATGCGCCAGACCTTCCTTCCTCCATTGTTAGAGCCACTCGACTTTACTTCCATGATGATCCTCTGATCCACAAACCGACATGGGACATTGCTTTCATGGTTTTCTTACCATCACCCCCTTTGCCTATGCCCCATCCAACAACGTAACCCAGATCCTTCCTGTAACATAACATAGCCAGTAAAACATCGTTACTAAAATGAATAGTGCCTTTAGCAATAGCATATATACACATTTTCTTATAGAGCTAAATTGTCAGGTGACTAAGGTATAACTAGGTCATTTTGTAGTCAGGTAAATGAGACCAGTTTAACCAATCTTATTCAAAGGAGTCATGCCTTGCAAAGCAGGACATTACTTCTCCTACCTCACCCATTTCATTCGATCTGAGGAAGAGAAACCACATCCTGTGCCACTCCTCTGTCCCTCCTCTTCCCTTAGAAGACATTTAAGCCTTTACTGCAGCATACTTGGTGTTTGGCTTTTTTATTTGCCTCTCTGTTTGAACTTACCTGACGTGACTATGAAATTCTCAAAAAGCATGGATTAGCTCACTTTGAATAGGTGTCACTTGCAGGTTGGAGATGGATGAAAAGTAATTACTCCATGCTACCTCGCATATTCTTCTCTTTCTTCACTGTTCAATGCCATTTCCATGTGTTTGATATACTTACAATAATCTCTACTGACATTTGAAGGACAGAAGTAAATGCCACTTTAAAGCTTCCTCCGTGAAGACGAAGATGATGATAATACAGATTTCCTACACTTTTCTCAAGAAATCAGAGCTCTTCACAGACATTAACTCATCCATCTGTACGATCACAGTATTAGAAATTACTGGGGATGAGTCCTATTAGCATTTTTCCAATAGATGCTAAGGTCACCTGGGGAAGTTTTAGCAAAGGTGTGGGGTATTAGGTCTGTTCTCCAGGGTGGGGCTGAAGCCCAGCTGCACCAAATGCTGTCCTGTTCTGCAGCCAGGCGGCAGCACAATGGGATGAGAAGTAATCTAGGACTCGTTACTGTGTGCAGGCTGCAGTTCTCGCACTAGTGTGAAAGATCTCAGGCAGGCCAGCGCCTGTGGGAGACAGTACAAAGCCCCACATGCTGAGGGCAAGCAGTAGAGCAAGGAGCCCAGCTCAGAGCACTCCCGATAGTCCACCACCCCTCTTTGCACACACACTTAAACCCGACTGATACTAGCTTCTCCCCAGCAATCTTCACTCAGATCTACATAGATCATTTATTTCTCTGTGTGAGTGCAGGCCTAGGGCTTGAACTCAGGGCCTAGGCACTCTCTGTCCCTCAGGTTTTATGTTCAAGGCTAGCATTCTACCATGCAAGCCACAGCTCCACTTCTGGCATTTTTACTGGTTATAAGATGATAGTAAGGTAATGTAAGAGTCTCCCTAACTTTCCTGCCCAGGTTCCTGCAGCCCCCAGCTCTCAGGGTCCTGAGTAGCTATGACAACAGGAGAGAGCCGCCAGCACCTGGCCAGATCACTCATTTCCCACAAATAATGTCAGCAGGTCATATTTTACGGATTCTGGCTATTCTTTTTATTTCATAACTGCTGCAAACTCTTCCTTTTTCCTGATGGAGCTCTGTGTATCCCTTTAACCACAACAGCAAGTACTAAGTAGAACATGCTAATGACATAACATCAAGAAATTATTTTATCAAAAAAATCATGGGTTTTATTTAAGAAAACTAAGCATCGGGAAGAACCGATGTTGGGAGACATCTTCTAACTGGCATTATTAGTTTTGTTTCCTCCAAGTAGCACCATTATCCTGGTCTCATTGTTTTGCAGACAGCAGGCCAAGTCATAACCCAGAAAATGTAGAAAAAGAATAAGTGGATGTCAGAAGCCTTCTAATATCTTCAGCCCCAGTCCAAGGTCAAGAGAGATGTGAGGGAGATGAAGATAAATGGAAGCACTTTCAACCAGCATCATAAAAACCCCTGCATGGGTGAGCTGGAGGAAGGCTTCCTAGTCAGGGTGGAGAGCGGGAAGTGCTCACCTTCGAAGTCTCTAGCTTATTAGAGTTTGGAGACATAAAGCCCCAAAGTAAAGCGCAGATGAGGCTGTTAGCAATAAGTTTTAGTCTTATCTTCTTCCCAGGTATTGGAACCTGGAAGTTGGAGGTTAATTTTCAGGTCCTCCTACATCCAAGAAGCGCCCACGGGAAGAACTCAGTCACATCCTAGGCTGGGTACTTAGCACCAGGCTGGGAGCTCCTCCAACGTGAAAAGCACATATATCTCCATTTGGCACACATTTTCTTCCGTTCAGATTTATCTTGCACACGTCCCATCAGGGAGCATTTCTCCGTGCCTGCTATTGGCATTCGTTCAGCTCTTAGGAAAGTAAGAGGCAAACACCAGGGAAGTGCTTCCTTTCATCAAGGCCTATTTCTTTCCCTATTCCCTGCTATTCCTTTCCCCCAAAATGCAATTTGTTGTGTAGTGGTTGTGCCGGTACCAGAGCTTGAACTTAGGGCCTTTTACTCTCACTCAGCTTTTTGCTCACATCTAGCACTCTACAACTTGTGCCATACTTCCAGTATGTCATTTTGGTTGGAGATAGAAGCTCTTGGACTTTTCTGCCCAGGCTAGCTTCCAATCAGGATATTCAAATCTCAGACCTTCTGAGTAACTATCATTACTAGCATGAGCTACCAGCACCAGACCCAAATTGTAATTTAACTACTGGAAATTTTCTAACTTACAAAAGAACTTTGTGCAATAAGGTCTGTGAACTTTCCACTGAGACTTGCCAACTGTTTTTTTCAACAGTGGTATTTCTGTTTTTCTTATGTTTACTTGGATTTTATTCTCTGAATTGTTTGGAAATAACATGAAGATATACAGGCTAAAATTCTTTAGCATGTATCTCCTAAGAACTAGAACAGTCTGCCACACAATTACAATGTCATTATCTACCCTAATAGAACATTGGTTATATTGGTGCACAGTTCATATACTGTGCACCAATTGTTCTTTATATGTTTCTATAGTATAAGAGCTAAAAACAAATCATCCATTGGCTTTAGTTGTAGTGTTTGCTTACACTTTTAATTGAGAATACTCTTTCCTCTGTTATGGTCTTCCATGACTTCACAGTTTTAATGAGTTCACAAAGCTGGTTTGTCTGCTGTCTAATATTCTTAGTCATTTCCCTCTGATTAGATTCAGGTCAAGTATTTCTTTTGCAGAAATCACCAGTTAGCATCCTATCAGACAGCATATATCGCTTTTTCTTTTATTGATGATGTTCCTTGATCATTTGGCTAAGATCACTCTCATACTTGTTTTTGTTTGACATGAGAAGGCATGTGTATTGTGGTGCTTCGGTGCTCTGGCAATATCCCGTTCCCCAACAGCACTTTAGTCAGTGATTGAACACCATTCATGGGGTTTTCGCCTTGACCCAGTCGTACATTGTGGTGATGTCTTGGCATCCTTTCCTATAGAAGTCCGTGTCTTTTGCTAAAAGAGATCTTACTGCGCCTGCCTTTGGGAATTCTGTGCCACTGTGAGCATGCATGTGTGCCCTCTTGCTCCCCTCCCCCTCCTCCCTTTCTTTTGTCTTAAGGGGTTGAACCCAGGGGGCTCTCCTTGGTAGGCAAGTGTTCTAATGCTTGAGCCATATCCCTAGCTGGAGATTTTTTTTATGATTATTCAGTGTCTTACAGTGCATCTTTCCCAGTAATAGGTTCTACTTCAGATTGCTCCAAATTGTCCCAACTTCTCTGTCCTTGTGACGTTCCTAAGTCCAGCTTTGAACACTGCCTCATTACTTTGTGGAACAAGATGTTTGGAACTCATCCTGTACACTCTGCCTGTCCTAGACTAGGATTCCAAACAGCTTTGGATGTGTTAGGGAAACAAGCAAGTCACTTGAAAATAGAAAAGAGAATTCATAATCCAGTCCCTGGCAGGTAAAGAGTCAGACACAGATGATAAAGGGACATTTGAGGGGAGACTGGAAGGATACAACATGCTGAGAAAAGATTACATGTATTACAGGAGGGGACCCATACGATTATTTCATGGAGAAAGGAAATTCCTGGCTTATCCGAGGAATAGCAAGTTGCGTGGAGGGGCTGCCACACAGGAAGTGGTCAGATAATGACAGCCGTCAGTACAGTGCCAAGACATGCGGGTAGGGCAGGACCGGGCATGTTTTGTTTTGATTTGAATATTACCTGACCTTCAGTTAGGTTCCATCATTTATTCTTTCTCATAGGAATGACATCACAAGATATGGGATCTAGAGGACTGGGAAAGAGATTTAGAGGAAGGACTACAATCGGAAGATTTTCTGTTACAAGTTCAGGCGGGAGTCTTACTTTATATGCCTTACAGAACATATAGTATACATTCTCTTGGTAATTTTAAGTAGGTTTGTTTAGGTTAAGTAGGTTTGTTTGCTACATTTTCAGTTGTCTTTTCAACATCATGTGTTTTGTGTGTGTGTGTGTGTGTGTGTGTGTGTGTGTGTGTGTGTGTGTGTGTGCATACACAAAGACGCACACACGTGCCAATACTAGGGATTGAACTCAAGAGTTTTACATTCTCACGTGGCTTTTTGCTCAAGGCTGGTGCTCTACCACTTGAGGCACACCTCCACTTATGCCTTTTTGCTGGTTAATTGAAGATACATTCTCTAGGGTTTGTCTGCTCAGGCTCTCTAAACCAAGATCCTCAGATCTCAGCCTCCTGAGTAATAGGTGTGAGCCACCAGCGGCTGGCTTAACAACTAGGATTATAATCTAATTGGTTTCCAGAAGTTTAAAAGACATCCGTCACCATTTCTACTTTAAAGTTAGAAGTCCTACTAACACACTGTCCATTGGGCTGGGACTCAGGAAGCTACTCAATGGGCACTTGGACTATAATCTTGGACAGAGATGCTATCTCTATTGTTCACATTATTGCGTGACTCCCACCCGGACCATCACTGGACCCTGGCCATGGAGTCATGGAGCATGTGCTGGTGTGATTGTTGCCTCTGTTTAGAAACATGATCTCACAAAGCCCAGGAGCCTGTTATTCTGAAATACATATCAGAGAGACATTCATGTGAGATTCACTTTGTATCATAGAATGATGCTGCCCTTTCATGGCCTCATTTTTGCATTGGTAAAAATGTTGACAACTATGAAAATAAAGTAACATGGATTTAATACAGAAACCCTGTGAACCAATAACACTGATTTATCTATCATCCTGTAAGCCCGTTTCTGTATTTTGAAATCGTCTTCTCAAAATTTCCTCAGAAAGATGGCAGGCTCCCTCTAGTGGGAATGAAAGTTGTAACTGACTTTTTTTCCCCCTGAGCCACATAACTGCGTAAGGAAAAGCAGCAGCTTCTGCCTGACAGCGTGGGCTCTGTGGCATTTCTTTATTTTTCTCCTGGAATTTTTGCCAAGAAAAACATATCGGCTATTAAGAGCTGTCGCAGGAGAGCCAGGCTTTCGGCCGCTGCCTACTCCAAAAGTGAAGGACGCTGACTTGTTAGGAAACAAATAATGTGCTTATATGTGGTTATTATATGTTTGCTTTTAGATTTATAAAAACATAAACTCTGATTGCATAAGCCTGTAAGGCTTCTACTTTGGTAACTAAGTTGTTTAATGGAGTACATCTTGTCTTGCCCTCATTTTACAGCTAAATTTGGCTTGCTGAAAATCCCACATCTTAAAACCTGCTCTGACCTTTGCACTCTCAATTCAATGCACAACAAGCCAGAGTCACTGTGGCTTTTCCTCATGAGAAAGAAATAACCAGAAGCCCTTGCTTTAGTAGATTGTAGGCAATTAGCTTTCCCCTATCACTATTTATGAAGCTAAAACTATATCTTATAGGGTCTAATAACTTATGTAAAATCATTGAGTAAAAAATAAAGCTGTACTGGGGAAGGAACAGAAGTAAGCACATCACAGAGGTGAGTTTTAGTTTTATAATTATTACATGAAAAGAAAGAAACTTCTAATGAAGTTTACATTAACGACAAAATACCCTCAAATGGGAAATGGCCCAATTAACTAACTTCAAAAAGAACGATGGTAGCAAGTTCAAAGTCTTCCTCATTTATTTCACCTATTCTAATTTTATATATCTGCTATTGAAGTATGGGAACTTAATTGCTTTCTGCTAACTGTTGACAAAGTCAGTCTACTCTGGAGCAAGGTGCCTCTCACTAATCTGCGTGCTCCTTTTTTTCGACAGCAAACGATGAGCTTGGCTTTGGAACGCTGGTCAGTACCTCTAACACCTATGACGGGTCTGGTGTGGTGACTGTGGAAACTGACCATCCGCTCCTCTGGACCATGGCCATCAAAGACTAGCCTTCCCCACAGAGTCCATCGGCGCGCCTCTGCCTTACCTCACCTGCCAAAGGCTCGTTGCTCAACACAGACGGGGTTCATCCGGGTTCACAGAAATCAAAACTTCGCTAGGGGAAGCCACCAGTTTGAAAGAAAATAACAACTGGAGATGGAGCTAAGTGGCAGAGAGGATGCTTGCCTAGCAGGCACAAGCCTGGATTGAGGCCCTAGCAATGCAAAACTAATCATCATCATCATAATCATAAAACATTGATAATGTTTAGATCATCCAGATAACACTATAGATAACAGTCTTTACAGTGAGGGAAAACAATTATGTGTCATGAAAGTGAATGAGCTCTGTTATATTCTCTTGGAAAGATAGTGTGGATCATTTCAGTATAAAATTCAGAACTATTTTTTTAATCATTCCATTTCTGTTTGAAAATTGTCTTTAACTGTGAAACTAGGAATTAAAAACCTGTGCGGTTCCTCCTGGAGTCAGTGTGCTTGTCAGGAAGGGCTAGCACTGAGTATCTCTAATGCTGTCCTCTTCTATGGAATATGTATTATGCTTTATCTTTAAGAAAAAGTCTTCCAGATTGGTGTTGCAGAACTGCAAGGTTTCACTCTGGTTTTGTAACTCTAGCACTGTCTCTCAAAAATAAATTGAGAATCAGCCAGGTGCTGCTCGCTCATGCCTGTAATCCTAGCTACTCAGGAAGCTGAGATCTGAGAATCAAGGTTCGAAGCCAGCCCAGGCAGAAAAGTCTTTGTGAGATTCTTATCTCTAATTAGCCACTCAAGAAACAGATGTGGTGCTATAGCTCAGGTGATAGAGCACTAGCCTTGAACACAGAGAGACTCAAAGATAGCATCCAGGCCCTGAGTTCAATCTCTATGACCAACAAAAATAAGGAAAGAGAGAGAGAGAGAATCATTGACCTAAATTGTTAGATTTGGAAATAGTACATAAGTACAGAGGCCATAGTGAACGATACATAATCATTCATGATGCCCTACTCACAGGCTAATACCCAGACTCAATGTAATTATGCTATGCTTTAGTGGGTTGACAACCATTACAACTTAGACCGGAAAAGTTGGGAAGACAAAAATATATATATATTTTTTAACCTACCTCAGACTGAAAAAGTATATATACTGGTTCATCAGTCACAAGTGCATTTACATGATCCGCAAATGAGTCTGTTTGTCGATATGGATAAATGAACATGGAATGCGGAGATACCAAGGCTGTAGCCTGTGTTCTGCCCCTGGCCACCACCCACCTGGGTTACCTGAACCATCTCCTCGACTGTCAAATGGAAAAGGTTGTACCGACCGCATCTGCGGCAGCCTTCCACACGCAAGTTCTGAGTGCGGACGCTGAGCAGGTGCAGGGGAGATAACACACTCAGTTACTGACACCTTGAGCTTGAGCAAACTGGTAAACATGCATTCATGTTTCTTTTTTGAGACACTCCTTCGATCTTCTTCCTAACCTTTCCTTCCCAAATCACTAGATCACATCTTGCCAAATACACCACTCTTTACGCACTGCAATGCCTGAATCTCAGAAGGACAATGACCAATAATGCCTTTCATCTTGGTGCTACAGCAGTGTGAGGCTCAGATTGTAAATAGAGAGTGAAAAGGGATCAAGTGAACTCGCATACAATTCTCAAGATTCATCAGAGATGATTTTTAGTTATTTTATGCCAGTATATGTGATACCAAAAACCTGGATGTCAAATAAAAATATTTCCTTACAATATGCATGTCTGTGGTCAGCTCCTAAGAAAACAATCCATTTTTATCATTTGTATTTCATTATGACTAAATTCTCATGATCAGTGTTTCCAAATTTAACATACTGGCTCAAAGGATGATTATTAGGCATATAATTCATAATCTTGATTATGACTTAAAATCTCTCATCTGATTTCAGATAGCAATCAGTGCTATTAATAGGTCCTTTCTCATTGAAGTGGGGAGGTGGTGGGGGGAGTCAGATCACATAGACCAGGGGTTTATACTCATCTCATTAGACCCCTGTTGCTTCATCTATAAAAACAAAGATTGTGTGATGTATCTGTTTGCCTTGTAGGAGTCTTAGGAATGAAGGTAGGTAACTTGCACAAATATATGCCAGGGGAAAGACAACAGAGAGAAGAACTACCACAGTGAAGAAGGTGAGAAAAGAGCCTAAAGAACTCTGAGGATTAAGAAGAGACAGGAGGGGGTCGTATCTGCAGTGCTGCAGTTCCACTTGTAACTCCTGCATCTTGGCACAAATTCGGAGCCCAGAGCACTTGGCTGTGTCTTCCATTCACATTGCCGACAGCTGGTTGGAAGCCAAGTAAAGAACAGTGGAAGCCCAGGCTCCTTCACTGAGCAGCTCCTTTCAGTATGAACCTACAGCGGAGAAACTCCTAAGACCTCCAAATGCTGCCCCAGACAACACCCGCCGCAAAGGAAATGGCAAGGAAGGGAGTGGCCAAGTCAGCGTGCATTCTCAGCACGGGTTATCCCTTCTGGTTCTGTTCTGGGTCACTGGCAGGTGAAGCTGGCATAGTTTCATCCCAGTTGCAGAAAACCACTTACATATTCATCATGAGAAGTGACTTCATACCATTTTAAAAAATAGGTCCAGTGGGTGCCGGAGGCTCACGCCTGTCATCCTAGCTAGTCAGGAGGCTGAGATCTGACGAAAGCAGTTCAAATCAAGCCCAGGCGGGTAAGTCTGAGAACCTTATCTCTAATTAAACACCCAGAAGCCTGAAGTGGAGGTATGGCTCAAATGATAGTGCACTTGGGGTGGGGGTGAGGGGAGGGACACTCAAGGACAGCATCCAAGTTCTATGTTCAAGTCCTGGGACCAGCACATAAGAAAGTAAGTAAAAAATAAATGGAATAGGTCCATTGTTTTAAATTTTCATTACCAAAGAATGCCTGTTACATTTAAACTAAAAAAACTTTGAGATTTTAATACATTTTAAAATATAAAGTCTCTGTGTGTGTGTGTGTATATCTGAAATATTTGTAAACTCTAGGCACTTTGAAGCAGATTCTATGCCACAACCTCAGAACTTTGCTGCAGACCCTGGACATTCACACTCACAGAAGGAATTCTCCTAAAGCATCCAGTAAAGCGTTAGGTACTGCTTGTTATTATGTGACTTTTTCCTTGGAACAACCAGATGATTTCCTATTTATATGCTCTCTCACTTTAACAAGTTTTTACTCTGTGTGTGTGTGTGTGTGTGTGTGTGTGTGTGTGTGTGTATGTGTATACGCACTCGCGTGCATGTGTGCACACACACTGGGCCTGGGGCTTGAACTCAAGGCCTAGGTGCTCTTCACCACTTGAGCCACACACACACTTCCAGCTTTTTGGAAATTAATTAGAAGTAAAAGTCTCACAGACTTTCCAGCCTTGGCTTCAAACTGCGATGCTCAGATCTCTGCCTTCTGAGTAGCTAGGATTTACAGATATGAGTCACCTGTGCCTGGCCATCTATTAGTTTTATAGTATCGACATGAGCCTGTGGCTCAGTACAGTTTTCAAACAAAGAGGAAGTGCTAGCTGAGCCCAGCTGGGGCCCAAGAATAAACTACCTTTGACCCTTTTGACTTCAATCAGCCTCTTTCCGTGGGTCATGTTTATAAATCTGAGTGAAACCCAAAATATCAGTAGGCTACCTAAATGGCTGATGAGAGAAGGCATGCTGTGATCCTACTCTTCAGGCAGTGGGGGGAAAATGGAAAAATGATTGCAGTCCAGTGGTTGCAGCCACAAGTGAGCTTGCATCCATGCCTTCCAAAGCTTTGCTTGGGTTGCTGGAGTCAAGCAGCACGTGAGTTTGAAGTGAAGACAGAACACAGTGGAGGATAGACAGCAGAGGGCGCTGTGGTGGTAAGGAGATACGGTCTGCATGGGGACATGTAAACTATTTTTACTAATCTGTGACGCACATAAACACTCACAATGAAACGAACCTGCAGTATATTCTAATAATACTATCCTAAATTGGAAAACCACCTAGAAATAGATTTTAGATGGAAAAGCATACGTTGGGGAGGAGCAAAATACCTAACGGTACTTTCTCCAAGGTGTGTGTGTGTGTGTGTGTGTGTGTGTGTGTGTGTGTGTGTGTGTGAGGGTTCTGCACTGAGCAGACACTAATGTCATAAATTTAGTATAATAACCATGTACTTTTTTAAAACCGATCCCTTGTGAACAATAACATTGAAACCATGAAGTCTTCCACTTGTGAGATGGCGAGCCTATAGCACAGGTGTCCACCCTTCCCTGCCTGTGCCAAGCTTTCCCAGACTGAGCCTCAAAACTCATCTCGAAGTAGTCATCCAGGAAGACAGGATCCATTATTCTGTACTGGCTCAGAGCTTATGTGTGTTTCCCAGTATACACAAAACCGCTCTCTAACCCAGGAGAGAGCTTAGAGCCATATCACTGTTAATGGTAAGTAAATATATAAATGGATCAGAGGACTTACTCACTGTGGACTAAAAGCCAGGGCTTTGTGTATGGTGAAATGAAAACTTAATCTATCCCTGTGAATAACCTGAGAAACATAAACTGAACCCTGCGAACATCTCTCTGGCAACCAAGAAACAAGGTAGATACTACAGGATGACTATTCCAAAGGCTGAAAGGGGCATAAATATTCAAAGAAACTGATTAAGTAGATTACAAACCATATATTTAGTTTTTAAAAATGCCTCCAAAACTCTAAAGACTTAGTGAATAATAGCCAGATATTTGTTTTAAAAAAGAAACTGTGACTAATAGTTTCTATAGGACTTGAATGACACAGCTACTTGAATGCTTAGTTGTTTACATTCTAATCCTCTCCTAGAATATAGAGCATGCACCTTGTCCTGTCACCTGCTCTGCCAGCCCCTGACTCCTACCACAGGGCCTTATCTGCAGCAAGAGTTCAGTGACAAGGACAACATGTATAGGGCCATTGACACTAACCTCCCTCTGACCTCCGTACCCTCCCCTGTGCAGAGGAAAATGCTGCAGGCTTGCTAGTTCCTGGAACCCATTATGCTTTGCTTCCTTGGTCCATACTTCTCCAGTTTTTAGACACACAAATTCCTCTGTTCTACTCCTAGATTGGACAGTTACAACTTTATTCTCTCTCCTATCTGAAGAGGGACGTAATGTTTCCCTAGGACACCCTCCAAGACAAACACTGAACAAGTCCAAAAGGAAATGCAAAAGGCCATGGAGTTTTAAGTTGTTTGAAACAGATAGATAAAGGAAAGTGAGAGCCACAAGCAAGCAATGACAGGAATTTGGGCTGCAAGAATTAGGGACAAGGGCTGGGAAGGTGGCTCAGTGGTAGAGAGCTTGCCTTGTATGCCTGAGACCCTGTGTTCGATTCCTCAACACCACATAAGCAAAAAGAAAAAAGCCAGAAGTGGTGCTATGCCTCAAGAGGTAGAGTACTAGCCTTGACCTGAACTGCTGAGGGACAGCGCCCAGGCCCAGAGTTCAGGCCCCACAACCGGACCCAAAAAAAAAAATCAGGGACAAAGTAAATGTGAAGAATACAGTTAACCAGCCTGCTTAACAGAAAGCTTCAAGAAAAATAAATAGAAGCAATAAGTAGACATATTTTTCCAAGTTGAAAATCCTGAAGATAAGATGCTCAGGCAGGACCTAAATGAACTACACAGAAAAAAAAAACTGTGCACTATCTTCAAAAACATTAAGATTGGTGGGTGCTGGTGGCTCATGCCTGTCATCCTAGCTACTCAGGAGGTTGAGATTTGAGGGTAATGGTTAAAAGCCATCCTGGGCAAACAAAGTCCATGAGACTCATCTCCAGTTAACCACCAGAAGACCGGAAGTGGCACTGTAGCTCAAGTGGTAGAGAGCTGCCCTTGAGCTGAAGAACTGAGGGACAGCGCCAGGCCCAGAGTTCAAGAAAGACCCACAACCAAACAAAACAAAAAATTTTATTAAGACCATACCTCTCAATCCTATTCCCTTTATTTGTATTTAAATCTACTTGTTTCCCAAACCCTTAATGTTCATATGATACTAGCATAAAATCATCAAAAGGGATCTGGTCTCTAACCAAATTACCCAGACATGACCTTATTATTTGTATTTTTGAATCAGTATTATTTAGTGATATGAATAAATGTATAAATCATAGCAACCTCACTTTTGACAAAACTCTAAGCCTACAAAAGAACTAGTTTGTTATTTAAAAAAAAAAACTTGCCCCCAAATCTTTATATCAACTTTTAACTCACCCTGAAAATATTTGTAGAACACACCAGGAAAGAAAAATTTTATCTATTGTGAAGACATTTCTATTCACTTGTCCCATATAGAAACTACTCTGCCTTACCCCACTACATCTTATTTACTGGATATCTCCATAACTTTAATGTCATCAGTTATGAATTTTAAAATCTACTCATCTCTAACATACTAAGCCTGTACTATGTCTTTATGAGCAAATACGTGAAGCACATACAGTAAAGAGATTCTAAAAATAAAAGTTTTAAGAGTTTTCTCTTCTGATGTTCTAGAAAATACTCAAGTTCCTCTTAACCTTCTCTCCTATATCAACTTCATTAATTTTAGAAATAGGACTCACTCCACCTTGAGTTCCTATTCCTGAGAAATCTTCCTTCATCCCAATGGTCTACACACTCTGCTCTTTTTTTTCCACTCCTTAAAATTCAAGGAGGCCTCCACAAATAATAAGGTGAAGAGAAATGGTACCGAAAATTATTGGAATCCCTTTTAGATGGTGAATTTATTATGCATATTTAAAAACTGACCTTTTAGTCCACGTTTTTATTCAATTCTATGGCACAGACATGAGCAACAAGGCCAGTTTGAATATTTGCATGCTGGTAGCTCTCCACAAATGAGACACCTGACTAAAAAGTCAGAGATTAAATCATCAGGAAGCGGATAGACTCTATTTTATGGCTAACTGGAGGTAAGCTAAAGATACTTTCAGAGGAAAGTTTCATGTGAAAAGAAAATTTTGCCTTAAATCTTCAAAAGGGCATATGCAAATCATTTTTAGAATTCCTTCTCTAAATTAGATATTTCTAGTAATTACCTACCCATGGAAGTACAGAAATAACGAGAATCACACTCATGGTACTGGTCTTTATTCATCCCTGTTTGAGCTGCTCACGGAAAGCAATGAATAGCATCTGGGTTCAAGGGGACAGCATAAGTGAATTGACTGCAAAGAATGAGGAGTAACGGGCCCCAGGTTGCTGACAGTTCCAATTCGTCATCGTCTAGCCTGTCCAAAACGTCATAAACTAAAAGCCTGCCATAGGCTTCAAGGGAGACATGCTTCACTTTGTTGAAAACAATTTCCTTACAATGTCACCATCTAACATCACAGGAATGACCCATTCCCTCTGGACATGGCAAGATCTCTGAGAACAGAAGTGCTCAGCCCAACGCTAGATGGTGAGCATCTGGCCTGAACACTTTGGTTGAGTAATTTTCCAGGAAATCCAAGCATGTGTACCAATATGAAGTTGGATGAAAAAGGTACTGACTAGCTAAAAAACAAAAAATCATCACCCAAAGCAATCTTAATTAAATCTTAAGTCATATTAATTTATAATCGTGTCCTTATAGCCAACTTGAACATTTTACTGCTGTTTCATCTGTTCCCCAGGTTTTCAGGTTGAACATACACAGCCGGCGAAGTGTTTGCTCAATGAAAGTGGGCAGACAGCCTGATGCCAGAGGCTCCTGCCTCTAATAGCTATTAAAGAAACTGAGATCTGGGGCTAGGAAGGTGGCTCAGTGGTAGAGTGCTTGCCTCGCATGCATGAGGCCCTGGGTTCGATTCCTCAGCACCACATAAGTGGAAAAAGCTGGAAGTGGTACTGTGGCTCAAGTGGTAGAGTACTAGCCTTGAGCTGAAGAGCTGAAGGACAGTGCCCAGACCCAGAGTTCAGGTCCTGTGACCAGCAAGAAAGGAAAGAAAGGAAGAAAGAGAGAGAGAGAGGGAGGGAAGGAAGGCAGAAGAAAGATAGAGAGAGAGAGATCTATGGACTGGAGTTTGAAGCCAGCCCTGTCAGGAAACTCCATGAGACTCTTAACTCTTAACTCAAAAAAGACAGAAGTGGATCTGTGGCTCAAGAGGTAGGGTGCTAGCTTTGAACAAAAGCTCAGAGTAAGTGCCCAGGCCTTGAGTTCAAGCCCCAACACACACACGCACAGACATACAGAGTTCAGATAAAAGAATGCAAGTAAATACTGTAACAATGAGATGGCCAAGACACTGCTGAAAATGGGAGACTTTAGGGAGGTGGGGAGGGAAGGAATGGTAGGGGAAAAACAAAGAAGGGGGTAACAATACTTGATAGGAAGTGTACTCATTACCTTACTCATGTAAGTGTAACTCCTTTGTACAGCATCTTTACAATACAAAATATATGTTAAAAAAGAATGCCGGTAAATTTCATTTTCCTGGTTAGAAGGGAGTTGCACAGTCCTTGACAGGACACTATCCTTAGGCCACTTTGTAATGAGTTAACTTTTAATAGAGCAGATAATCCAGTTAAATGGGACGTACCAGATTCACATACTGTCCTTAAACAGAAGGTTGACTGCCTGCTATAAACCAGACTCTTGGGTACAATAGTGCCTTCACAAGTCCACGTGACAGTCAGGAGAAAAAGAAAAGGGGCGGGGAATGGGGGAGGGTTCCACGTTACTTTCAGTTAACTCCTCTTCACTCAGACCTCGAATTCTCCTTCTGTTCCTCACGGTCATTTAGTAACCCACTTCCCTACTTCACTGGGAAAATTGTAGCAGTAAAAGATGAACTCTATGCAGATCTTGCCTTTCCCTATCCACCAGCACCTGACTGCTCCTCCCGCTGGTGAAGATACATAGACGAGCCACACTCCCTTCAAAGCTGGCCCCTTCCACTACACACACTCTCTCGTTCCCCATTCCTAGCCATTCGAGGACAGCCTGCAACCTGCTCCTCTCTCTCCTGCATCCCGAGTCATTCTCGTTTGTGTAAAAATGACCATCTTAAAAGTATTCTGTTGACCCTACTTCCCTATTAGCTACTGTCTATTTTTTCTTTTTTTCCTTTCATGTATCTTATTGTTATTATAAAAGCGATGTACAATTCCATAAATGACATAAGGAGTACATTTCTTTTTGAACAATGTCATCCTTCCTTCTCTTTCTCCCAGTTTTTCCCTCCCATTCTCACACACAAGTATAGTCATTTTCAACAGTGTCTAGTGAGTTCCACTGCTGCATTTGTTCACCTTTGTCCCTCCATTTCTGTGTCCCCTCTTACTCCCCCAGACAGATAAATGAGCAAACAAGACAAAAGGAAAAGAAAACAAAAACATCCACAAAGAAAAAAAACTTGTTTCCATTTCCTGGAGTTCATTTTGATAACTACTCTTTTATATGGCCAGATGCACGTCGACATTGCACCTTTGTGTTCGTCTCCTACGAGCAACCTCCTTTAATCTCACTGTGTTGTCAATGCCTCAAGACCTGTGCCATTTATTATGTCCCAGTGTATTTTTAACCACCAGCCAGTGTGTTTACTTGTAGATTTATAGGCACATCCTAGCTACCACAAATGAAAGAAACCATGAAACCTATGTTTCTCTCTTTGCTTATAGAATTTTTTCAAAGTCTTCATTCCCTTACAAATGGTACAGTATCTTTTTTGTTCTGATGGATGAGTAGAATTGCATTGTGGACTGAGCACTGAAGAAACTAGGCTCCTTAAAGCAATGGTCTAGTTTCAATTCTAATCCTTCAGTTTCTCTCCCTCCTTCACTCCAGTGAAGTCTTGGCCTTCCTCCTCCAACACAACCACTGCCTGCCCGGATGCCAGTGACAACCCATACTGCCAAAGCCAAAGGCCAAGCCTCCACCCTCCTGGGCCTGGCCTATCACCTTGATCTTTAATACCAAACACCCCAAGCTGTTAGTTGTCCAAATGTTAGTCCCTGCTCACTGGCTGGTCCATCTCCATGTTTGTTTTATTGTACCTCACTTTTTCCTCCAGTCTTTTACTGTAGCATGGCTTGTGGGCAACACCTTCTGTTTTTATTTTCACTGTGTCTTCTTTCTCTCTCTCTCAGTGATCTCATCTAGCACGTAAAGCCTTGAATTATCCCATGGCATCTCCCTGCGTATATCTAACATTCTCTTCACATACACGGGTCTAACGCTAAATGTCTGCTCTTCTCTCCATCTCCACTCTTCCAGCATCTCCAGCTGTTCATATCCAAATTCTTTAGTCATTCCATTCCTGTCTCCTCCCCCTTTTCTCTCTCTCCCTCTCTCCCCCTCATTCTCTTTTGCTCTTGCTCTCTCTTTCTCTCTCTCACTTGGCAGCTCTACTTTCAGAGGCTGCTTCAAACCGAACCACATCTCACTATGTCCACCATTATTGCGCTGGTCCAAATCACTCTCATGGGAATTTCCCCAACAGCATCTCGTGGTCTCTTGTCTCCACCTCATTCCCATCTCCAGCTCCTCTCCACACAGTCTAACGTGAAATTTCCCCCCACAAAACCCTCCGTGGCTGAAACGAAAAGCAAAGTATTTACAATGTGTTAAAATGCCCCAAGCACTAGCTACTGATGGCTAATCCCTGGAACCTAGCCACTCAAGAGTCTGAGATCTGCAGATCACAGTTCAAAGTTGGCCCAAGAAGACAAGTCTGAGAGACACACCAATTGACTCCAATTAACATGAAAAATGATGGAAGTGGAGGTGTGACTTCAGGGGTAGACTGCCTGTACTGAGTGAATCCAAAACTAAGCAAGACTACAAAGCCCTGAGTCAGTATCTGCAAAGAAAAAAGAAGGAAGGAAGGAAAGAAGGAAGGAAGGAAGAAAGAGAAAGGCAGGCAGGCAGGAAGGCAGAGAGGAAGGGAGGGAGGAGAGGAAGGAAGGAAGGGAGGGAGGGAGAGAGGGAGGGGGAGGGAGGAAGGAAAGGAAGGAGGGAGGAAAAAAGGGAGGGAAGAAAGGGAGGAAGGGAGGGAAGGAAGGAAGGAAGAGAAGGAAGGAAGGAGGGAGAAAGGGAGCTTCCTAGGGAGCAATGAAGGGGAGGGAAGGAAGGATGAGAAGGAAAGAAGGAAAGGAGGGAGGGAGGGAGCCAAATAAGATTCCCTAATCTATAGGCTTAATTTATATTTTCTCTTGCTTCACTCTGTTCAAATTTCTGGAGCCTCCTCATTTTTTCCACAAACACACCCAACCACATTCCTCCTTAGGGCCTTGGCTACAAATCAGGACTATAAGATTCATCAATATGGTATATTTTCCCCAATGGCACTATATATAAATAATGATGAACAAAATAAGACAAATAGGATACCATGCCATTCTCATCTCTCAGTTATTCCTCCCTTAAATTAAAAAAATCAACAACACGTTTCAAATGAAAAAAATCCCAATCTAAAATACTCCCCTGACAGAATAGTCAAGCGTCAGGCTTTCTTCAGTCATTAGCCGGACTGAAATCATTCCATGCCCATTTTTCTGCAGTTCTGGCAGCAAATGGATAACCTCGGGCAATTTCAAATTAGCACCCTTTAAAAAATGGTTTGCTAAATTAGTCAATTATGAAATCACCTCACCCAAATGATTAAGCTCAAATTGCATTTCAAATCCATCACCTGTTTTGACTGTCCGACAGAGCATTACCCTAGGATTGTTAATGACCATGTTGATGTGTTTTCACACTTACCCATAGCATGGTGGGCCGCCAGGGCCAGCTGGCCCATTGCTGCACTGTCAACCAATGAGAAGGCTGACATTTCTATGATGAGAAATAGCTCTGGCTCCCTCTTTAACAGTGGAGACAGTATTTAAGCCTGAACAGGAAGTCCAGTTATATCACCTAGGTCATTTGACATAAGGAGAGTACGAAGGCCTTTTTAGCAAATAGCCCTAGTAAAGACTAGCTTCCGTGCTTCTCTGGCACAACAGCCAGGCCAATTCAAGGACATCCAGTTCAGGCCTGGCTCGTTTCACACCCAGCTAGTTATTTGTGAAGCAACCCTTCTTTAGGGTTGCTTTAGCCATGTTCTTTACCCATGCTCTTTACCCATGTTCGTATATTCCTTAACCTCCAAAGTAAAGATGAGGAGCCAGGTATTTTAACTTCCCCTCATGAGAACAGATTATCAGACGGCTTCAATAACTCACCCAAGGTGAGGGACAGAGCTAGAGGACTTCCAGGCGCCTGACTTCAAGTCCCCTGCCAGCACTACAGCACCATCATCATCTCCAGCCCTTGCTCCCCCAACAATATCCTTGCTCTTCTCCAAATTTGAGCTTTTTCCGATCAGTGGATGGAGGGAGGAAGGCCAACCTCTGTGTCGCATCGGGTTGCCTACACGGCTCACTCCTGATCTCAAGCTCAGGTCCAGTCTCATGCTACAAAGTCTTGTATCTGCTTTGCCCCACAAAGTCTTGGCAACGCTGATCCCTCTGCCCAGGAGCTGCCCTGTCTCTGCTCCCTGCACCTCCACTCGCATTGCTCACTGCATTTCCCAAACAGCCACTGAGGCAGCCAGTCCCAGGACTTCACCGAGGCCTCCCCTGACCTATCCCAAGAAGAAGGCAGGCACACAATGGCCTTGATTGACCCTCCACAGCGGAGTGTCTAGTGTCATTAGGACCTAAGCCTGAAATGACTACACCCATAGAACCCCACCTTCACCTTGGGGAAAACAGTGCATTTAATGAAAGCGCCCTGTGGTAAGACTCTTCGTGAAGTTGGCGTGCCATGGAGTTCTGGCCCAAGGGAAAAAAAAGGGGCTGTTTTTGGAAGGATTCAACATTGCATCATACTATCCATTCAACAGCATCCAGAAGGCTTTCTTACAACCTAGATGTTTCTACAACTCCAAGTGGATGGATGATTTTCCTTATTTCATGTGGTTCCTTTCTGATACTGGCTACAAAAAAAGTCAAATGAATAAAAATAAAATTGAGATCAGATCTCAGTATGTAGCCTAACCTGACTTCAAACTCTCAATCCTCCTGTCTCAGCTTCCTACGTGCTGGGATTACAGGCGTGCTCCATCACACCCAGCTTCAGAAAATAACACCAGGTACTTGTATTCCACTCTATGGTGTCACAAGCTCCTCACTTGTAAAACTCTCTTCTGATACAGAGCAGTAAAGATTTCTTCCCTAGCAAGTTTATTCCAGAGGACCCCATGCCTGGGCTAGTATTGGCAGGATTTTATTTTAGTTCCAGCTGGCAATGAGTCCTTATAATTCTTGCCTCCAAATTGTTCTCAAGAGCTAAATATAGACTTACATAATCTCAGAGCTGGAAACAATTCTAGAACACATTGAATCTGGTGCTCAAATGATTTTTGTTATATTGCAGCAATATTTGCAAATAAGAAGACTCTACATACACACACACACACACACACACACACACACACATTCCTACACACACACAGTTAAGTGTTTTTCATAGCCCTAAGGCAAATGAACCACATCAGAAAATTCTCCAGCACCCAAATAGTTGATTAGTGGTCATTTATTTGCTCATCACTGAAATATACACACAGCAGAAGTTCTTCCACCAGGGGGCAGCCAAACCTTACTAAAATAGTGTGTGTGTTCTACTTTCATGCTGAGCTGGTAAAAAGTTACTGCTCTATTTTCTTTACTCAATGCAGAGGGTACAACGTCTGTACACTCTATGAATGTATCTTAATATTGCTGAGAAAATTGGAATTGCGACAGAGCAAGACCTCAGAGTAGAGGGCTGAGAGCTACTACCCGCGATAGGCCCACCGAATCAATTGCAATAGGCTGGCTCCATTTATGCCCTCAGAGAAGGCACAGTAAAATTCCCAGTGATCATCTCTAAGGAGAGAAGACAGAAGAGCAGGTAGTCTCTTCTACAGAAGGGCCAAAACCTTGGAGAAGCCTTTAGAATGACAAGTTCGCATTTCTTGTGATCCAAAGGAGATAGAACTCAGAGAATCCAAATGAGACTGACTGAAAGGAGATTTAAAAAAAAAAAAAAAAGGACTATATTGTTCACATCGCTGAGCTGAGTGCATAAGCCTGATTCCCATGCACCTGTTACCCGATAAATGGGAAGCAGCTCCCATATTTTCTCAGCTTTTGTGCGGGGCTCACAGTTGTAAGGATAGTCTCTTGATTTGTTCAGGAAGCACTGAGCTTTCCCTCTAGAGACCAGGGGGCAGGATAATGCTATTCCTTACTCAGTGTCAGCCAGAGATGCATGCTTTTTTTTTTCTTAGTGTTTAACAATCTTGCAAATCTTAGGACAAATTTATGATGCCAAATCCTCCCCAAAGAAATGGCATTTTCTCACCTCTGAGCCTCTGATGATTTACTACAACCATTTTCTCACTCAGAGGTCAAAGAATCAAGGAAATTGAGGCTTGCCTCTTCATTTTTAAATTAAAATCTACAAAGGAAATTTCAAGGTGAGAAAAGACATAAAAACCACACTAATGTATAAAATACATGGCAAAGAAAATGTTATCACACTCTTAACAGAAAACTATTGGTGCAGACTCTACTCTGGGAACCATATTTTTATTTTGGTTTTTGTCTTTTTTTTCTGCCAAAGGCCATTAGAGCACATCATTTGGGGCCACACAACATGATGCCAGGGGCTCACCCCTGTAACCCTAGCTACTCAAGAGGCTGAAATCTGAGGATCCTGGTTTAAAGACAGCCTGGGCAGGAAAATCTGTGATACTCTTGTCTCCAATAAACTACTCAGAAAAAGCCTGAAGGGGTACTGTGGATCAAGTGGTAGAATGCTATTCCTGAGCAAAAGAAGCTTGAGGACAATGGCCAGGCACCAGGACTGGCTCTCTCTCTCTCTCTCTCTTACTCTCTCTCTCTCTCTCTCTCTCTCTCTCTCTCTCTATATATATATATATATATATCTCCATATGCATACACACACACACACAAACACACACACATATGGAAGATGCGCCATGGACAGCCAGTGAGAAGTATTGTGTCAGGACTGCCATCTACCAAATGATTTCAAAGTCTCATAATCTTTATAGAGTGAATGCGTAGAGAAAGATAGTGTTCATATTTAAAGTAAATAAATATGATTAAAGTATATAACTAATGTAATATGTAATTAAATATATTTTAATTATTTAATTTCATTAATTAAATATAAGTGGGGTTTTTTTTGGTATTGGGGAGGGCTTGAACTGAGGACCTCAGGCCCTTGCTTAGCTTTTATCACTCAAGGCTAGCACTCTACCATGTAGGCCATACTTTAACTTGCAGCTTTCTGCCGTTGATGTGGAGATAAGACTCTCAGTGATCTTTCTGCCCAGACTGGATTCAAACCTTGACCCTTACGTCTCAGCTTCCTGAGTAGCTAGAATTACAGGCATGAGCCAGCAGATAGCAATATTTTAGAAAGCATATAAAGTATCAATAAACTGTGAGATAATTTCCAAAAGCCAATATAAGTAACATTGGCGTTCTTGTGAAAAACATTTAAAGAAATAATGGATAGAAATATCTTTTAATTTGATGAGAACACCAAACTTATTTATCCAAGATGCTACATAAAGTCCAAGCACAAAGCTGCATAAAGGTATAGTAAGGCACATCATCGTCTAAGAGTTAGACTAATAGCTTAGTGATAAGAAAACATCACAAAACCTGCTACAGACAAGTCACCTGTGCAGAGAAACAAAGGTAAGAATAATGCAAATTTCTCCTTAGGAACAATGAAGACAATGAAAGAGCAGATCAACACCTTTAATACATTCAACAAACAGTCATCATCCAGAATTCTATCCCAGATCTTACTCTCAAAGGCCAATACTTCTAAGACATAAAAAGCTGAAAGAATCCAATACCAGGTGTTTACTGCAAAAAAATGTTAAAGGAATTCCTTTAACATGCAAAATTGCCTTATATGAAAATCTGTATCTGTCCTGAGTACTAATTTGGTATTGATAATAAGTAAACATAAAATATATATTTCTTAGCCAGGTGCCAGTGGCTCATGCTTGTAATCCTAGCTACTCAGGAGGCTGAGATCTGAGGATGGAAGTTCAAAGCCAGCCCTGGAAGGAAAGTCCATGAGACTGTTATTTCCAATTAACCACCAGAAAACTGGAAGTGGCACTGTGGCTCAAGTGCCCTGAGCTTGCCTTGAGCTGAAGAGTTGGGGGACAGTGCTCAGGCCCAGAGTTCGTGTGTGTATGTGTGTGTGTGTGTGTGTGTGTGTGTGTGTGTGTGTATTACATATAATATATATATTCTTATATATACACACACTGCTTGACTAATACTTAGCTTTTTGAGGAACTGTCATGTTGATCTGTAGGTATGCAAATCAATACACAAGAAAGATATCTCAGTGCACATATATATACATAAATATATATACACACACACATATATATGCACTTACATATGTACAGACGTACTATGGTATATCAATCAGCCATAAAGAAAAATGAAAAATGTCACTTATAGGAAAATGGTTAGAAGTAGAGATCATCATGATGATTGACATAAACCAAAATAAAAAACACTGATATCAAAGGTTCTTACTCATTGGTGGTAAAAAGACCTAAAGTGATGATGATGATGGTGATGATGATGATGATGATGATGGTGATGATGATGATGATGATGATGGTGATGATGATGATGATGATAGCAATGATAATGGAACATGAAAGTAAAAGGGGACTTTTCTAGAAAGGAGATCAGTCGGGGAGCAGGAAAGGAAGGGGTACAGAAGTGTGAAGAGGATGGAAATAAAATGAAACCCATCAACCTGTTTGAAAATGGGTGGAGCGGGGACGGGAAGAGGGTGGAGAGGGAAGTGTGTGCGTGCATATCACGCTGCACCCCTTCCTGTAACAAACGTTACAAATGTATGTGACTTCGCAGATAAAATTAACATCTGAGAAGAGAACTGATGGCTGGTATCCAACGGAGCAACGGAATGTGGAATTTATAATATATGCAGGAAGAGAACATAGAGCAGCACAAAGGCCCCAAGGGGGTCTGCAGAAACACCTGCAGAGAGGCTCCGATGTGTGCAGCAGAGCAGGCTTGGTGGAGGCAGGCTGGGGCACGTTCAGCCTCTGGTGGATCCTCAAGGAATCACCTTAAAAAGTAAGGTTGTAAAACCGTAGTATAGCTCACAGGTCAACAAGTGGGAGTAACACTGAATTTATACGTATACAGTTAGTAAAACATAAGGCAAAGCAGGGTGACCAGTGGCTCACACCTGTAATCCCAGCCACTCGGGAGGCTGAGATTTGAGAATCACGGTTCAAATATGAGCTGGGGCAGGAAAGTCTGTGGGACTCTCATCTCTAATGAACTACCAGAAAACTGGAAGTGGTGCTGTGGCTCAAGTGGTAGAGTGCTTGCCTTCAGCTGAAGAGCTGAGGGACAGTGCCCAGGACCAGAGTTCAGGCCCCACGACTGACAAATAAAAATAAAAAATAAGGCACACCTCCCCAAAACCCAGGAACCAAGAACAGATGTCGCAAATAGCAAGATGATAAATGTAAACCCGACTACATCAATTATTTATATTATATGTAAATGTCCCAGATACCCTAATGAAAAGGCAGGGTTATCAGGTAAGTCAAAGAAGCCAAATAGACTACTAATTGTCTACAAGAATACCACCATAACTATGAGATTGCCTGACAACATCACTGAAGATGGTGCCAGACCAAATGAGCTGTGGTCCTAGCTCTAAATTTTTTTTGCGGGGGGGATTCCGGTCGTGGGGCCTGAACTCTGGGCCTGGGTGCTGTCCCTCACCTCTTCAGCTCAAGGCTAGCGCTCTACCACTTGAGCCACAGCGCCACTTCTGGCTTTTTTCTTTTTGCTTATGTGGTGCTGAGGAATCGAACCCAGGGCC
>NW_012267272.1:9695551-9742229 GCF_000151885.1 Dipodomys ordii | reverse complement strand
TGTGTGGTGTGTGGTTGTGTGTGTGTGTGTGGTGTGTGTGTGTGTGTGGTGTGGTTGGGTGTGTGTGGTGTGTGTTGTGTGGTGTGTGTGGTGTGTGGTGGGGTATGTGTGTGGTGTGTGTGTGGTATGTAGTGGGATGTGTGTGTGTGTGTGTGGTGTGTGGGTGGTAGCACACCTGACATCCCAGCTCTGTAGGAACAGGTATCTGGATCAGGTTCTGAGATCAGCCCAGGCACAAATGAGAGACTTTAATCTCAAAAATAATGAAAGCATTATTCCCATGACAGACTGGTGGCTCAGTACTATCACACCAGCTCCTCCGTAAACTAAGGTCTGCGGGGTGGGGTGAGGAGAGGGCGGTGTCTAAAGCGAGCCCAGGTGGACAAATCCCAGACCCCTAGCTACAAGTAACCAGCAAAAAGTCAGAACTGGAGGCATGGTCCAGGTAGTGGGACCAAAGCAAAACACTCCTTCTTGCAAGAACATGGAGAGAGCTAATGTTCCTGTGGGAGTCGAGAGAGGGAATAGGAATATTCTGACAGAAATCGGGGGTTTGGGCTAGGTGGGTGGGAGTGAGATGAGGGGTTGGAAAAAGTGTGAGAGACCTGTGAGCCGCAATTAACACAGAAGCAATGTTTGAGTTCAGATCAGAAATGAGACATCCTAACCAAACACATGCAACCGTGGGGTCCAGTCTGTCTGTCTCTCCATGCGGCGCTGGGCCCTCTGGGCTCTGCCAGCTCTGCCCTCAGGGGCCGCCTGACCTAACTCGGGGTCACCTAGGCAAAGGCCCGCCCTCCCTTACATGCATCCACACCAACTGAGCTCCAGAAGTAGACAACTGCAGGTCTTTTGCAAAATGAAGACTGGGTCTGGCAGTCTATCCAGTTCTCTTGCTGCCTTCTGTCCAACTGAACGACAGGTTGAACAGGCTGAATTGTGTTCCAGTAATCAGTCTAGCCTGCTATTGTTTAATTTCTCTGCCTTACTAAACCCAAGCATCCTATTTCGCCATCCCTTCCTCCTCCTCCCACGCAGGGAAGAAGTCCTGCTGGGGATCCCACCCTTGGTTGCCATGGATTTGAAAAGCCATTTACAGACAAGGCTAGGTTGTTTTCAGCTGGAAGCGGTTACCATGATGGAAGCAGCTCTAGAAGTTTGTCACTCACAGGAGTCATCTGACCCCGCCATGGGCCTACCTTTACCATGCTCTTCACGAGACCTGGAAGGGACCTGAAACGCAGGAACCCAAGAGAACTGCGGAGCTCAGGAGGTGAACCCATGCTCTACAGCTCAGCAGAGCCGCCAGGACTGTGTGTGGGAGAAAAGACAGAGATCTCTTGTCCAAAGTGCATCCTGCTTGGTTCCAATGACCCTAACATATGGATCATTCTGGAAAGTCCATCAAACCACCCACAGAAGCGCCACCGTGCCATCATGCCAAAGGAGGAGCAAAGACCCTGCTGGGGGCACCGCTTGCTCCCCCAAAGTTGGCCTGCTGGCCTGCTGAGCTGCTGGTTGCCAAGTTTGACCTTTCCAGATCATACCTTCCTGTTGCGCTCTGTTTAGCCTAGGGGACATCCTGTGGAATGAGCAACTCCTCGCGGGCTTCACACAAAATAACAGGGCTCCCTGGTCCAAGGGCAGGCGGGAGGAAAAAGCCTAGAAGAGAAAGAAAGAATATCAAAGCCTATGGCAAATTTGCCTCTTAATATTTAAAAATGTATACGTTAAATTAAAAGGAGGTTTCTCCCGGCATCTGGAGAATAGTTAGAGTGCTGTCACATGATAAGATATGGAGAACGAAATAAGCTAACACTGATTTTTAGAGTACCTTTTTGGAGGAAGGAGGGCTCAAAATTATACACGGAGTGTAGGAATCATGTAGAAGATGTGAAAATAAAACAAAGAGCTGCTCCAAATGGTTAATAACCAACATTGTTATTTGAAGAGAACATTCCTACTATTTCTAATTACTCTGTATTTGCCTCATTGGTTTTTTGTTTATTTATTTGTGGTCAGTCATGGGGCCTGAACTCAGGGCCTGAGTGCTATCTTTGAGCTTTTCTGCTCAAGGCTAGTGCTCTACCATTTGAGCCACAGCTCCACTTCCGGTTTTCTGGTGTAATTGGAGATAGGAGTCTCATGGACTTTTGTGCCCAGGCTGGCTTTGAGCCATGATCCTCAGATCTCAGCCTCCTGAATGGCTTGGGTTATAGGTGTGAGCCACCAGCACCCCACTGGTGCTTTGGGTTTAAACAGGAATAGAACTAGGACAGGGGTGAGAAATATGCATGATTACATAGTCCCACACAGTGTGTGGCCCAGTTGATCATTATCTCAGTAGTACTGGTTGTGCAAAGAGGGGGAGGGTCTGGAGACATTATTATTGCTGCTGTCACCTGAGGGAGCAACGCTCCCCTGAGATGGTTGCCCTATGCTTCAGGATGCAGTGACAGTGACATTCAGCATGTGACCATCTTCATTGAGGGCAATATCTGGCCTGCTTCATCGTATTCTTCCTGGAACCCAAGGCAATTGATCACACAGGAGAAAGAAACCCAGTGTAAAGCAGACAAGCTGGCTCAGGGGTAGAGCGCTTGCCTTGCATGCCTGAGGCCCTGGGTTCCATTCCTCAGCACCACTCAAGCAGAAAAAGCCAGAAGTGGCGCTGTGGTTCAAGTGGTAGAGCGCTAGCCTTGAACTGAAGAGCTGAGGGACAGCGCCCAGGCCCAGAGTTCAGACCCCACAACCGACCAAAACAAAAAAGAAAAAAATAAAATGAAGGCAGGGAAGCTATACCTCTCTTCAGCTTTTAGTTAATTCGTGAACCTAAAGAAGGAGGCAATAGTTTTTGGAAAAAGTAGCTCCTAAGTACTGAACATGTGAAAGGAATCAGATGTGTCTGATTGAGGCGATGGAACATAAATATGAACACAGCACAGAGAGGGGAATAGGAAAGGGGGAAAACCCCCACAATTTTACCTACTTTAACTGAGATGGGCTGCACAGACAAAAGAGTGTGGGGGGGGGTGAAGTATGGGTAAGACTGACCAAAATAGAAGGGAAAGGAAGATAGTCTAGGATGTTGACTCTCTCTGTGGCCTGAAGGCATGAGCAAACACAAGCCATTCGGAGGGAAGACTACACCATGAGGGCAAAGGTGGTGAGGAGACCGGAAGGACTGTGAGAAGCCACAGTGAAGACAGGGCCAGGGTTTGAGTGGAAGTTGATGTCATTCTGTAGTGAGCAATGCAGCTTGGAGTGCTGAAGCAGGCCAGAAGAGACTAGAAAGGATAAAGTGCCTCTGAAGCAGGCCTCATAGGGTTAGTAAAAAGACAGATCTGAAAGCATTTAAGTCACCAACACAAGTGGTGGAGGCTCGTTATAAGCAGCAGCAGCGATAGCAACGTGTCACGCATAGTCACCATTGTCCTTAGCACCATCAAAGCCTGACTGCTTGGAGCAAGGTCATTCGAAGATACTGTCCAGTGCTAGTAGCTCACGCCTATAATCTTAGCTACTCAGGAGGATGAGACCTGGGTATTGTGTGTCCAAGCCAATCCATGCAAGAAAGTCCATAAAACCCTCTTATCTCCAGTTAGCCACCAAAAACCTGAAGTGGAGGTGTGGCTCATCCTTGAGCTAAAAGGTCAAGAAAGAGTGCCAGGCTCTGAGTTCAAGCTCCAGCACCAACACACACTGAAAATGCTATTTGGCTGACTCCGCCAGGACCTGCCTATGCCCTGCCCACGCAGCTCCTATCCAGCCAGGTGTCCTAACTTCCCCTCACAGCAACCCCAGAGCATCCTTCCCCAGGGGTCCCAAAGGGAACCCCAACCCCCTAGTGGAAACAGGTGGGGCCTGACGTGTCTCTACCATTAGCTTTGCTGTACGGGCCCACAGTGCATAGCCAGTCACCTAACGATTTGTCTTCTTCAGACCCTAAACATGCCCCTGCCTTTCCCCTTCCGTCCCGTTGCTTCTCTTCTGGGCCGCATCATGACAGCCTAGCTTCCTCCCAGGCCAGGGCCTGTGATATCCTGCCCAGGTCTTCCAAATGACCTGCTGCTGCTGGCATGGGGTGTGTGGCAAACACAAGGACACATTACCTGGTGCGTCTGCTTTGCAAAAAGGATCTGTCAGGTGTAGTCTTCTTCTTCTGTCTCCTGTTATGGAGCAAGGACCAGGAAGGCTTATTTCCCTGGCCTGCCTCCGTTTTATGGCTAGCTCTACATGAACAGGAAGCCAGGGCCGTTTTCTAGGAGCTCAGACACTTGCGTTCTGGCTATGTCACACTTATATCCCCAAAAGAAAAGGAAGTTGGGAAAATCGGCCCCTGGGGAGGGGTGGCAGTGGTGTCTACTACAGTGAGCACCTCAGTAAAGGCTCAAAGGTCACTCCCCAAGATCCACAGCCCTCTCCCCCGCCCCACCATCCTCAGGATGGTTCTTAATTGACTTTGTTTTTGAAAAGTCTGAGTCTCAAGCTCTGATGTATACAAATCACCTGAGGTGGTGGTTGTTGGTTTTTTTTATAGATATTTCGGTGTTTTTCCATGGACTCACTAAGACTTTGGGGGTTGGCAGGAGTGAGGGGTCAGGGATGGGGACTGAAAGGATCATTTTCAACAAGTTCTCTACAAAATCTTGATTCTGGGGGCTTTAAAGAAGACTCCTGGGGAAACAGTAGCTCAATGGAGATAGAAGTCTCTGGGGCTTGCGTTTCAGAGATGAGGGGAGCTGAGACATCGGAGCAGGCCGGACTGGAAGTGTCTTATTCTGTCTTGACCCAGGGATTAAGGGGGTCCTCTTGGGGGGAGGGGAGAAAGCTTTACAGTTCATAGCTCAGAGATGACCCTCTCCAAGAAGCCCCATGGTAGCCTAGGAAGAGGTTCCAGAATAACCCCCTCCACACGCACTTGGAACTCACCCCTACCACATAGCTTTGATGTGACTCATC
Organism: Dipodomys ordii; assembly: GCF_000151885.1. Lineage (NCBI taxonomy): Eukaryota > Metazoa > Chordata > Mammalia > Rodentia > Heteromyidae > Dipodomys > Dipodomys ordii. Next base: position 9,737,267 of record NW_012267272.1, on the reverse strand, counting down.
CAATTGCCAGGAAACTTCTGGGGGCCAGGCAGTCATTTCTCCATAGGGCCTGGCATACAGTAACGACTGACTGTTTCCCTGTGTTGAACCTGGAGACCTGGTGTGTTCCGCTTACAATACGGTCCCCACTTAACTCCCCTCCTCTCCCCGCTGCCACAGCATCCAATGCTTTCAGAGAAACGGGGCCATCCAAAAACCAGAGGATAGTCTGTCGTCAGAGGAACACGAATGAGAGGCCAAATGTTCACCCCGCTCTAGAGATACACGCTTATCATCCACGTGTGCCGGGGGCGCCCCTGAAAACCACTTAAGGCCCAGGTAAATGTCCCAGTAGCTGATTATACAGCATGAAAGCACCCGGTGTCCAGAGTATCTCAGTTCTAGAATGAAAACACCTGAACTCGGGTCAGGACCTCTCCCTCCCTCCCCCAGCTCCCAGCACCTGTTTGGAGCCCGGCCTGCCCTCTCTCCCCAGCCTCTCCCAGCAATCAGTTTACAATTCTGTATTTTTTTCCCTTATACAGAGGCTCAGACACATCCCACGAAGGATGAATCATATAAATCCACCCCTGTTGGCTGTCCCCCAAGACGACAACTTCCCTTCTCCCTCAGAGACGGAAAGTGAGCTGGCTATCAAATGAGAACAAACAGAATAACCAGACCTCCACTAGCTCCTGCCTGCTCCCTGCTCCTGCTGTGTACCCCGTCCTAAAGGCATGCACCTTCAGCTGCGCAGTGCGGGCCTCCAGTCAGTGCAAGGACTTTGGGGGGGGGAACTGGGCAGGGGGCTCATTAACTCTGAGATTTGGACCTAACCGGGTGAGCAGACAGGAGACAGGATCCCTCGGTAGGGGATTCCAGAAGCCTCCACCCACGATTCACCCACAGGGCCTCAACCAGGTGGAGTCATGGGGTGCCTGCGGGGCTGTGGGAGGCCAGGGGTCGACCTGGCCCCGGGAGAGACCCCGGCAGACTGGCTGTCTAGACCCCGGCCACCCCAGCGTGGGAGGCGCTGCAGGTGCTGTGCAGAGCTGCGCCTGGGCTGGGCTGGGCGTTGGGGGGGGGTAGGGGGACCCCCGAGCGCACTAGTGCGCATGCGCGTGCCGGTGCGGACTCCGCACACCTGTCCGCCCCGCAGACTTCATTAGGCCGCGCCCGGGGTCTGCGTCCTGGGCGTGCGGCTGAGGTGGAGTCCGGGCCATGGATCCCACGAGGAACCCCTGCAAGAAAGCGCAGGGTGAGCGTGCACAGGGGGTCGGGCTTGGGGGGGACTGGTTGAGTCTGTGGGGGCCTGCGGCCACCCAGCTGCCCCAAGACCACCGTGGAAGAGGCAGGGAGTGTGGCTCAGTGGTAGAGCGCTTGCCTAGCATGCATGAAGCCCTGGGTTCGATTCCTCCGAACCACACGAACACAAAAAGCTGGACGTGGTGCTGTGGCTCAAGTGGTACAGCGCTAGCCTTCAGCAAAAAGAAGCTCGGGGACAGTGCCCAGGCCCTGAGTTCAAGCCCCAGGACTGGCCAAAAACAAACGAAAAAAAACACAAAAAACCAGTACCACCATGGAGGCTGGGTAGGCCGCTGGGCTGTGGGGGAGAAGGGGGATGACCACAGGACTCTGAGGGTCCAGTCAGGCTCCCACTAGAAGACGCTGGGCCTGAGCCCCCCAGATAACGTCTTAGTCTAGTTTTGATTGATGAGCACCTCTTTCCAAACCAGGTGATAGGTGTGTCTTCATGGAGTACCGGCTGTGTACCCGGTTTATTTCTATGCTAAAATCTCCAAAATTGCTGCAAAGCTACGCCCGCACCCCTCCCCGCCTCCCCTCCATCCGGCTGCTGTCCCTGGACCCCTAACCTGCTAGGAGGTCTGCTGGCCTCCACCAGCGTCAGACTGGCTGGTGCACACATTTCCTCTGCTTGATTCCTCTCCCAACGACTCAGTCCCCTGCGTTATGCATTGCTAGAGAGCCGGTTCTACGTGAGGACAGACACACGGCTCCTTTACAATAACCAAGCCTCCTTAGTCTCCAGTTGGCATTCATTTCCAAAAGTCTGCATTTTCGTTGGAAATGAAGCAATTCTCTGACTGAGCATTGGGGAGGGGAGCTGGGAAGTGTGGTGTTCGATGATACAGAGACTGAGAGCAGAGTGTGTGGCCCTGCGCTCTAATAACTCACCCTAAAACCCCCACTTCATCTGATAGGAGTGTTTTCATGAGAACATGAAACAAAGTATTCATCTGTAAAAGGAGCTAACTTACCCTCATGTATGGAGCAGGGTTAGAAAGAAAGCCAGGCTGGCTGGGAAGTTGGCTCAGTGGTAGAGCACTTGCCTTGCATACATGAGGTCCTGGGTTCGATTCCTCAGCACCACATAAGCAGAAAAAGCCAGAAGTGGCACTGTGGCTCAAGTGGTAGGGCTCTAGCCTTGAGCTGAAGAGCTGAGGGACAGTGCCAGGCCCAGAGTTCAGGCCCCACAACTGACCAAAAGAAAAAAAAAAGGAAGCAAGGCAAGTTTTGAGTTTTGAGGATGTATGGAGGGGAGGTTAGTTTGTGATGGGCTCCTCTTGGGTTATCAGTGAAGAGAGGTCTAACCTAAGGAGGGAGCATGCATGAATTGCCAGACCAAAAAGAGTTCTAGGAAGAGATTCTGGGAGGGTTAGAGTGGTTCTTCCTAATATCCCCCCCCTTGAGTGTGCGTGCGTGCGTGCGTGCGTGTGCGTGCACACACCAGTCCTGGGGCTTGAACTGGCCTAGGTACTATCCCTGAACCAAGCTTCACTTCTGTCTTTTTTCTGTCTTTTTTGGTAGTAATTGGAGATCAGAGTCTTATAGACTTACTTGCATGCGCTGGCCTTGAACCAAGATCCTCAGATCTCAGCCCATTACATACCTAGGATTACAGGCATGAGGCATGGGCACCGGGCTTGTAGTTTTCTTAAGAGTAGGGACTGTGAGTTATACTTCATGGTGGTAGAGTTTGGGACCATGATGACCCGTGCATTGGCCAAACAATGTGATATTCAAAGGCAAGATTGTGCCCTAAAGTCCAGAAGTTATTTATTTATGCATTGTTGTGCTGGTCCTGGGGCTTGAACTCAGGGCCTGAGTGCTGGCCCTGAGCTTTTTTTTTTTTTTTTGGCTTGAAGTTAATGCTGTACCATTTGGATCACGGCTCCATTTGGTGGCTTTTTTTGATGGCTAATTTGAGCTAAGGGTCACATGGGCTTTTCTGCCCTGGCTGGCTCAATCCTCACTGCAGGCCTCCATCTCATCCTTGAAAGTAGCTAGGATTACAGGCATGAGCCCCCAGCACCAGCCTGTTATCCCTTTGATCACCCTGTCTGGGCGTGACTCTCTCCGAGCCTCTGCAGCAGCAATGCCTGAGCTCGCTCTAGAAACAGTTTCCCACATCTGCTTTTCTCATCCCACTCCCAGCAGTTGTTCCTTAGAATTCTCCAAAGAGATGCCAGTGCTCTTATCTCACACCCCAAATGTCTAGAATAGGACCGAGGAGCTGTTCCCCGGATTGTTCTCGTACCCTGAGCTAAGTGCCCATTCAGAACTGCTGGTGTTTGTTTCCATCTTCCAAACTGAATCAGCTCATTGACACACAGTGTGACGCACGCAGCTCCCAGAGGGAGACCTGACTATATGATTCCCATTCAGTAGGTGAGCAAATGCAAGTTTAGGATCCAACAGGAGAGCCTTTGCCGAGCAGGAAGTGGTACTTGTCAGTGCTAGCTTCTTCTCTCTGGGGCTGAGGACAGTGGTTGCTGCTCTCCACAGGCCAGGAAGCTGGAGGCAAAGCCCTGATCCCTGAGCCTGAGCCAGAAAAAGCACCCCGGGGCTCAAGCCTGCATGCTGAGGAAGCCCCGGGTGAAGAGCCGTCACTCCTCAGTGGCAGCACAGGGGAGAAGCTACTGCCAACAGCCTCGGCAGAGGTGACCGGGCCCAAGGCCTGGGCGGCGTGTGTGCCCCCCAGATGCCACGCTGTCTATGAAGACCAAACCCAAACTACATCCAGGCCTCTGCCCCCAGGGGAGGATTGCTCCTTCCAAGAAAGAAAAGTGAAAACAGTGAAGAGGCCCATTTCTCCAGTTCCTGACAAACAGAAAAAGCCCAGCACCATGGGCCTGGGTGACCCTGACTCTGTCGGTGCCACCCACAAACCAATACCTGCAGGCTCGGGCTCGGGGCCCGGGCCAGGCCACTTTCACCTGGCACACCTCCTCAGTACACTGGCCCAGAGCAACCAAAACGCAGAGCAGAAGAAAGGACCGCCGGAAGTGACGTGCCAAGTTCGAAAAAAGACTCGAACCTTGTATCGCTCGGGTAAGTCCCCCACCCCTCCCAAAGTCGAGGTGATGTGGGAGGAGGGGTCACCCATGGGAAGGGGGAAGAAATGGGAATCTTGCTTTGTGAGGCTACCATGTGTATCATGTCATTCCAAAGGAAGACAGAGAGAAGGAAGGTCTGGCTGGTTGGGAAACTAACCGCGCCTCAAGGCTTTGGAGGCTGGGGACAGTGGATCTCCCTGCAGGAGACAGCCGGGCCTCTCTCCTTTCCTGGCACATCGCCACCTGCTGCCCATTTCTCCTTGCAGACCAGCTGGAGGAGCTGGAGCGAGTATTCCAAGAGGACCACTACCCGGACGGGGACAAGCGCCAGGAGATTGCGCAGACTGTGGGAGTCACCTCCCAGCGCATCATGGTAAAGGGGCCAGCCAGAAAGTTAGCTGGGGTGGTGGCAAACGTTCCTTTAGGGCCCAGAGTATATGCTCAGCTTCCATCTGCATGGAGATCTGGCCAGGGAGACAGAGCCATGTTTTCCTGCCCATCCACAGGGCCACAGCCTTGGGCCCTAGAAGAGCAAGGCACCACGAAGATCTTTTTCTACAGCCACATGGGCAGAGGGATGAACTGGCCTCCTGTAGTCACGTAGCTCAGTGTGACGAGCAAGAGCCTGTCTCCCATGCCTCCTGTTCCTGGGTCTGTCTGCTACAGGTATGGTTCCAGAATCGCCGGGCAAAGTGGAGAAAAGTGGAGAGACTGAACGGGAAAGAAAAGGAGGATAATCTGGTAGTCCCTACCCCTGCCAGCGGTCAGTGCAGGTGAGAATTTCCTCCTCCTCCTCCTCTATGTCATCTCTAGAGGGAGGAAGCTGAGTCCGCACTGGGATGCTGAGGTGTGGAAGGGGAGGATGAGCGGGTGGGACCTGCGTCTCTCGGGGTTGGTGGTGAGTGTTTTGAGGGTCCTGTGCAGTGGGGACATTGCCCATGGACACATCCCTTTCCCTGCACGAGGACTCTGGTTTAAACCCAGAAGCCACCGGAACTACAGTCTTCCTGCTTTCCGCCTCCAGCTCCACAGCAGAACTCCCACCTCCTCCCAGGCCCGTGGACACAAAGCCAGACCCTGTCCCTGCGGGGCCCCCACTGGAGACCTTCCCGGGTGAGCCCCCCCATCAGCGGGCCCCCTGGGGAGAGGAGAGGGAGGAAGTGGGAATAGAGCATCCTTGCTCGGTAGAGTTGGAAGTGGGCTGAAGCTCTTTGGGGCTCTGGGCCAAAGGGGGATTCCTCTTGTGGAGGGATGGGACCCCTGTGCATCACCCCAATGAGAAATCCCAGGTGTCTGTCTCCCCATCTTCTCATCCATAGAGACCCACTTTGCCTTCTCTCTCTAGAGACCCCCATGCTGCTGACTTCTGACCGGACTCTCACCGCCACTCGGCCCAGCGATGGGGTGCCGAGGGCAGGGGTGACGCCCCCACTCTCCAGCCCCCCACCTGTTCGACGGACCAACCTTCCTTTTCCCTCGGGGCCTGTCCCCACTTCCCAGCTCATGCCTCTGAGGACAGACGCGCCCCGCAAGGGCAACAGCCACACAGACGGGCCTTGTGGTTTATGGGGGACAAGGTAGGGAAACTGAGGGAGGAGGACACCCTGAATCATCCCGGGGCAGGTAGAGATGGGGAAAAGAGCCACCCCAGGAGGTGGAAGGGCTGACATGGACAGCGAGTGGTTTACATGATGGGGAGGAAAAGCGGTGAGAGCATCTGGAGTAAGAACGATCTAGAACATCAGAGCAATAGAGCAGAGACAAGCGGAAGAGTTAGAAGCAAATGAAGGACAAAGGGGAGGCCGCCATGGTATTGCAAGTTAGGGTAAGCACAGAGACGGGGGGGGGGGAGTGGAGTGAGGACAACAGCAACTACTTCCTGTGTGCCATCTCACTAAACCCTCTCTGTTCCCCCCAGCCTCACCCCACCACCCACTGGCTCATACCTGGAAGACTTGGAGTCTCAGGACTATAAAGGCAGCAGTCAGCCGGGGCCCTTCCCATTCTCTCAGCCACCGCAGAGCCAGCTCTTCCCAACCCCTCCGGCCCAGTTTCCATACCTCCCCCCGTTTCCTTTCCCCTTCCTCACACCCAATTCACTGGCCTTCCCACCACCACCACCACCGCTGCCACCGGAAGACTCTCTCTTTCCCTTTCCTTGTGGTCCCAGTGGGGGCCCACCGCAGAGCTACTTCCCAGGCCCCCCATCAGGGCAGATCTTGCTGCCACCACCGCCACCTGTTGGAAATACAGGTGAGTTGACATGACAAGTCACCTTGGTGTCTGGGAAGGTGGCCGTGGCAGAGAGCCTCAGCATCTGGAAGGCCACTTGGGACCAAGGAGCCTTTCTGGTCCTGAGGGAGAGCCCAGTGCTGGCAGATGGCCCCCATTTGCAATGGGTTTCTCCACTAGGAGACGGGACTCTGTCCCCGAAGACATGGAGGTTTGCTGTCCATCATCCTATCCAGTAACTCCTGTGTTCTCTGGCCCCACAGGTGCAGCGCCTTGGAGTGACCCCTGCTTTCCAGACATGCCCTTCTCTGGCTTGTCTTGCCCACCTGCCCTGGGATACCCTCCTGGAGGGAATGGCTTCCTTCCTGATCTATTCCTCACTCCCTGTGCTCAGACCATGAGTACACATCCTTCTTCAGGCCTCAATGGGTTGCCCGAAGAAGCCAGACCAGAACCAGGGCCTTCAATCAGCAAGGCCCACACAGAGCAGCTTCCCCCTGCCCTGGACCAGCCAGTACCTGGACAGGTCAGAGAGAGAGACAGGAATAGTCACGTCCCCGAGTGGGGGACCAAAGAGTGAAGAGAAGCTGCTTTAGTGGGGCGAGACTTTGTGTAGTCACTGAGGCGCTGGGGGATCTGCTGGCTGGGTCAGGACTCGGTGGTTTCCCTGATATAGGTTTGTCTTGATAGGTTTTGGTTGGGGAAAAAAATGTGGTCCATTCCTTTCCCCCACTGCTGAAGGAAGGAGGAGTGTTACACTGCTGAACGTGATAGCAGCTTCTGTTATTTTCTTTCTTTGTGAGACACTGAGCCAGTGTCCATGGAAAGCAATAAAGCCACAAACCTTTGGGTTTTTCTGTATGATTACATGTCTCCTCATTGGGCTGATAAAAGGCTCCATTAAAAAAAAAAACATTGGCCCACTCATTGAAGGCAGCCCTTGGAAGAAATCCTCCTATTCTTCTTAAACCATATTGTAATCCAAAACCCAGCCCTGAGCCTGTGTCTGACCACAGTGGGGGAATTAGGGCCCCAAATGGAGAAACCTCAGGGTATTTGAGATGGAGTCTCAGATATTGTGATCAGTGATCTGTTTCCTCCAAGATCATTTGGGGGAGGAGGATAGGAAAGAGAGGTAAAGTGCAAGAGGGACCTAAAATGGTGTGTCAGGTGGACTGAAGTTCTCAGATGCTCTACCACCTCCAATCTCTCAGATCACAAACCTCACTGGACTGGGGTGGAGGATTCATATTTCCTTCACACACACACACATATATGTGGATGCATATATGGTTGTATACATATATATATATATATGTATATATGGTTGTTTCTGAGATACAGTATTATAATTTCTCCTGGGCAGGTCTTGTAGCTACACTCTCCTCCTCCCCCCTCCCCTCTACCTTCTGAATATCTGGGATTACAGGTGTGAACCATCACAAGCAGCAGGATCCATGTATTTTTTTGTGTGTGTGTCTACCATCCCTGCTATCAGAGGCACCAAAAAAAAAAATTATTTTGTCAGTTGTGGGCCTGGGCACTGTCCCTCAGCTCTTCAGCTCAAGGCTAGCACTCTACCACTTGAGCCACAGCGCCAGTTCTGGTTTTCTGGGTGATTTATTGAGATAAGAGTCTCACAGACTTTTCTTGCCTGGGCTGGCTTTGAACCATGATCCTCAGATCTCAGCCTCCTGAGTTGCTAGGATTACAGGCGTGAGCCACCGGTGCCCAGCTACCAAAACCTGACCCCAAGCCTGGGTTGCTTGGGGTGAGTCTCACATCCACATTGAACCTCAGTACCTCCCTTGTCTGGTGTGGTGGAGAGCCAAATTGGGCAGATGACAAACTTGGTAGAAATATTAACTATTTCTTACTGGCTCTGTGCTTAAGATCTTAATGTAAGAAACATAAGAGAGGAAGAAGGTAGGTGCACAAGCATTTTAAGAGAGAAGGGGTAAACAGAGACAGATTTGAAAAGGACTGGAAAGAAGAATACTGAGTAGGGACTGTGTGTAAAATAAGCAAACATTGGGATATAGAACAGGAAAACAGAAATTTACTTCAGGACAGATCTTATTCTAAGCAGAAGAGAAAAACTAGGGCATAGGTCTCAAGATGGAAAAGTGACATAACATTCTAAGGTAAGACGGAACAGGTTGCGAGGGGAATGGGAAAGAAGTGGGGAGAAATAGCCTGTGACACCGGAAGTAGAATGCAAAGCAGAGAACGATGTTGGGTCACAGGATGAACATGAAAAGGGGGAACACCGGAGCACAGCTGCGGTGGTCAAGTGGAGTGTTTAATGACAGAGCGGTGGAACTGAACAATCACAGTGTGATTTGTTCAGAGTTTCCCTGCCCACCATGTTGTGAAGATCTGCCTTCCCAAAAGCAAACGGTGCTCCCAAGTCAAGGTAAAACGGAATGAGCTTTGTGTAAGTGACACAAACATTCTGATTGGTTGAAAGATGACATGGCCTTTGCAGAAGTTTGGTGGCATTATGGGAACAATAAATCAGGCATCTGGTGTGGAGTGTGGTATGGACGCTGAGTCCTGAGCACTTGTTTTTACCTCTACATCAGTGTCCTGGAACCGTGCACCCCTGGATTCTAAGGGTCCAGTGACCGTACGCTGACATTAGAATGTTAGCTTTTGGAACTGCGTTCTTTTTCCCTGTTCTTCCCTGTCTCCCTTGTGAACCAATGTTTAGAAGGCTCTTGTAGCTGCCACTCACTTTTCTATTAATATTTTCCTGGAGAAAAAGCAATTCCTGCATACTGGAGAGCCGTTGTTTACCACTTTCTACTTAGACCTCTGGGCAAACACGTTTTGGCCTCTTCTAACCTCCACCTCTTACCGTTGATGTCCCCGCTTCTAACGGTGCGACCTCAGGACCTTGGGGCTTGGCTGTTGGCCGGAGCTGAGTGAGTCCTTACTCGCCAACTTCCAGAAAAAATAATCGATTTCCTTTAATTTTGTAAAATTTCATGACAAAATTTGTTCCACTAGATGGCGATCTACTGCTGGTTTCCTTATGATCCCTACAATAGTCTGGTAGTTTACAGCAGGTGTGGGGGGTGCTGGAAACGCTTCCTCAAAGTGCTCCCAGGGTCCCTTTCTGTGAACTCAGACTCAGCTTCATCACTTGGATGGTTGCTTGGTTTTCCTCAGTGCAATATGGGATGCTCAGTTAAATGGGAATTCCAGATAAACCACAATGAACATTTTAGTATAAATATGTCCTAAGCAATATTTGGGTGTCCTGTATTTGTGCTTGCTAAATCTGGCAATAGCACTTTGCTGAGGACACCTGTACCCCGAGAGAGGCCCAAAGGTGGTCTCCATTTGTCTTATTAGCTTTATTACCCATCAGGCTTCTGAGCAGTCCTGGACTCATTGCTGGAGCTTGCTAGCACCTCTGCCCTCTCGCTTCTCTGAACTTCACCCCTACTCACAGCACTTTGAGTCTTTATAAGGGTTCCATGCTTTTCTAAAAACAGTCCGTCTCCCCTTCTAAAACGTTTTGGGTTCCTATTTTCCATTTTTCTTGGTCGAATATTTTTCCTCAGTTGCTTATGTAATTTTATGAGACAGACCTTCAGAATTTATTTTTAAATGTCTATGTAAACATTTGCAGAAATAGAACACAGAAAGGGAATAAGCTACAAAAGGCAATGTGGCTTTTGCTTCGTGCATTCCAGGTTTTAAATAGCCTCAATTAACAGCAAATCTGACTCCTTAGAAGTAAAGCATCTCCTATTCACCCAAATACATTCTTTAACTCTCCCTCTGGACTAAAACGAAAATAAAAATGGTGATTTTTTTTCCAGTCCAGAAGAGAATTCAGAGATTCAGTTCCTATAAAACTAACAATATAATACCTTCTCATTTGAGTGTTATAATGAAGCACTGTAAATCCAACTGGGATTTACAGACACTGAGAGTTCTAGACAAACACAAAGGGAACTCGAATGTCTCCACTGCTTTCTGGGACCTGCCTGTCTCATAGGGAAGTCTGACAACATGAATGATGGAGACAACATAGGCCCATGCTCTGCTGTGCGGTCTGGCGATGAGAGCCAAAGGTGTCAGAAGCCCGGAAGAAGTCATGGCGAGGAGGCAGTCTTGAGAAAGCTTTGGAATCTAGGCATAGAGCCAGCTCAGAAAGAAGAGTAGCATTTGGGTATGCAGGGAAGGGAAGAACATTATTTCAGGCAAAAGTTAGAACAAGTGTAATACCATGAAGATAGAAAGATTGCTACTAGCAAGTAACTAGGCCTCTGAGCAGAAGAGGAAGAGGAAGCTGGTGGAAGAGATGGGGGTGGGCAGGGTGAGGCTTGAATCCAGTGCCCAGGTATGAAGACTGTATTTTAGTGAATGCAGGCACTGGCTGCTCTAACTCATGAACATGTCATTCCCAGATTCAAGCTTTTGAAAGACAAGTGGAGAATGAGCTTGGGAGGGTCTAGAAAGGAGTCACAGGGATACGATCCAAGGCCACTGAATTAGCCTGAGAGCTAAGCAGGGTAAGGCAGGGTGAGGTGAAGCAAGCACAGACTTGAGGGGTATTTAAATAAGAACCAATATGACATGGCAAGAAACTTAGAGAAATGGAATAAGCAAAGAGGAAGCAAACAAATACCTTGGTAATTAGGAAATGCAGCCATGAACTTCAATGTATATCCTACAAGATTAAGAAAATTGAGGCAAGAGGGAGGGCAGGGAGAGAGAAGAATGTTGAAAGGGGTGTCATCGATCAAGACGCATTGTACTTGTAAACTGGTTTGTTGAAAGGTAATGGAAATACAATTTATAAAAAGAAAAGCCATAATTGAGGGGAAATGTTATAATTGGGAGAAACAATAGAGACTGTGTCTATGTTGATGGTGAAATTCCCATAATTACCTGGGTAGGTGTTTGATGGAGGAACAACGTGGAATCGGAGTCTATAAGGGAGAGAAGTACTGGATGTTGGTAGTGGGCTTATTTGGCATAGGAAACAATGGTGAAGTCAGGACCAGCAGAGCATGAGAAAAGTAATCCACAGACAGACAAACATGTTGCATTTAATACAGAAACAGCACCTGTTACAAAAAGAATGAGGCAGAAGAAAGGGGATATTGCAGTGGTAGAAGTCGCTGGAAGTCGCCTTGGATGGGAAATGGGGGCGTTAGGTGCCGAAGAGGATGTTGGGCAAGAAAGCACGCAAATAAAGATACAATCATTCCAATCTAGAGAGAAGACACCAAGGTTCCAAGGATTGCCCAAAGATGCCTCAGCCCCATGTACAGAAAAATCTTCCGGGCTCATTTTTGTTTCCTCTTGCTGATGAGGAGTCTCTTGCTTTGTGACTGCCAGGCTGCCATTTTACAAACAGAAAGCCTTTCTAGGTGAAAGGCCATCCAGGAGATCCAATTTTGTGTGCACATCTGTTTCATGAAGCCAGGAATAGCTGAAATGGCTTTCCTACTTTACACAGAACTTAGTTCTTTGACAAATTAGTAACTCTGATGCTAACCACTCATTCAGCACTCATCGTATGGCTAGCTCTCTGCTGGATAATCTCATCACAAAACAACCTTGTAAGTCTTATCCACTGGACAGATCCACTGAGACTTAGAGAAGATATTTCAATATTTCCCAGACTTACAACAGGTGGAGATTTTGGAAAGGATTTCAACCCGGATCATAAGGTCTCAATTTCAATAAGAAAAAAAAATCTATTGATAGTTTTAGATAGAGAATAATGGAAGTCAGAAGGCTGAGCAGAGTGTAATATCACAATGGCATAAGCTAGAGTAGAGGTAGGATGAGGATCAAGTCCTCCCATGGGCCCTAGGTCTATGACTAAATAATGTAAACATTCAGGACTATTCAGTTTGACTTAAAAAGATACAGAAGTGGGAGAATGGAAATAGCTCATAAGAGAAAACAGGAAGACTGCATGCTCTGAAACTGGAAAGGGAACTGGTGTGAGGACAGGGAGAGAGGGAAGTGAGCGTGTATATAGGGACTGTGGGAGAAATGCAGGGAAAGGCTGGGTGCTTGTAGCTGGATAGATGGTTTGGCAGGGGCCACGGTTGTAAAGTCAAGCCTGACATGATTGTAGAACTTTCCCTGAAGGATTACAAGTGGGCAGATGGGGAGGGAAGAGGCAAGTGGGAAAGTCAATCCAGTGTGTAGGAATGAAGTAGAGACGTTAAGCTAGTGGTAGGGAATTACGAGGGAATTCAGGGAGAAGCAAACAATGGGAGTGATGCTCTGAAGAGACAAACTAAATTTGGTTAGGAGGGGAGATGCCAGATGGAGGCCAGGTATCTGGCAGTGAGATTAGAAAGTTCAGAAGTCTAGAAGAAGACATGGCTTCTGCCCCATCATCTTGCAGTGTCACCTGCATCTGATTTGCTTGTCTCTTCAGCTCTGTGTCCCGGTCAGGTGACCTCAAGTCCATCCATCCATCCATCCATCCATCCATCCATCCATCCATCCACCTACCCATCCACCCACCCATCCATCCACCCATCCATCCATCCATCCATCCATCCATCCATCCATCCACCTACCCATCCACCCACCCATCCATCCACCCATCCATCCATCCATCCACACATCCATCCATCCATCCATCCATCCACCCACCTACCCACTCACCCATCCATCCATCCATCCACCTACCCATCCACCCACCCATCCATCCACCCATCCATCCATCCACCCATCCATCCATCCATCCATCCATCCACCCACCTACCCACCCACCCATCCATCCATCCATCCATCCATCCCACCTGCTGTAGTTTTGTGATCTGAGAATGGAATCTTCCTTCCCACCAATGCTGTGGTCCTTCCTAGTGCTTTCTCACTTTATCTCTGCTTACATCATCTCTCTTCCATCGAATTCTGTCCCCTGAGAGCCTCCCCCTCTCCCCCGATTCCTGCAACCTTGTCCCAATCCGTGTATTATCCAAGACACAAACAAGCTTCTGTTTTCTACAGGCCCCTTCAAAAAGAAGAACAATGACAACAAGCACTCAGCTTCTCCAAGCACTGCTATCTGTACACTTCATTATGGAAACATATTGCCATGTACAGAACACATTTCAGTCTGGTTTGATTTGGTATTTTTCTTTTCTTTTTTTCTTTTTGTAGGTCATGGGGCTTGAACTCTGGGCCTGGGTGCTGTCCCTGAGCTCTTCAGCTCAAGGCTAGCGCTCTACCATTTGAGCTAAAGCACCACTTCCTGCTTTCTGGTGGTTAATTGGAGATAAGAGTCTCATGGATAATCCTGTCTGGGCTGGTTTTGAACCTCCGTCCTCAGATCTCAGCCTCCTGAGTAGCTAGGATTACAAGTGTGAGCCACTGCAAGTCTGATGATTGGTTTTCTATAATCATGAATCATTGGAACAGATAGTAATCAAGTACATTTTCATATCCAGTGAATTAGTCCCATGAACTGTGATTATAGGACAATTGTGTCAGCTGGTGTGACTCTGTGGAAGAGCTCAAGCTCCAGGGTGAGAGGCTCTGGGGTCAATCCCAGCACCAAAACATCAACAGCAAACCAACAGATATCCAAAAGAACAAATACCTGAGGTTTAAAGGAAGAGTGTTCTATTTGTTTATCTTGTTTGTCTTAATGTCTCAACTGAGATACTCATTCATCTCTGTTTGCTTCTCATTTGTTAATTCCAGGCTTATTTCAGGAAGTCTAATCTTTCTATTGCCAATTCTATCTTATCTAAATATCTTCTAGTACTTTCCTCTTCCAAAATCTTGGTAGTTACCTTCACACACACACACACACACACACACACACACTTGAAATTCTGTAGTATTTGTTTTAATAGGCCTGGCTTGTTGCTAGGATATGATTAATTGCATCTTGACCCTTAATTCTAGTCAGTTACCTGGCCCAGCTCAAGTCAGCCTGTGCTACCTGCTTATTAGCGATTCCACACGTGTGGCCGCAGCTGCCTAGTCATATTCTGTTTGTTCAATCTCTGCATCTCAGGGCAAGTCTCAGTCACCTGTCAACCTTTTGTGATGATCGCAGAGTCAGCAGATCCCTCGCTTAACTCCCAGCCCTGAATACACAAATGTTAAAAACTGTCCTGGCTAGCTTCTGGGCTGGGTGACAGAAGGCAAATCTTTCCCCTTCTCCGAGTGGCATGAAGCATCTTAGACACAAAGAAAGCTGCTAGACACAAGGGACTTAAGGTTTCTTCTTTAAAAAAATTTGTTTTCTAACGATAGATAATTGTCTCCTTTCCAGCCCAAGTTGATCTCAAAAGGAAAACACTCCACCACTAGCTGGAGGCAGAGGGCCTCTTTTGCTTTGCTGTCTTGTGACCCTTTCTCCCTCAAACTATTTGCTTTATGATGGCTGTCAGTCTATCTTGATTGGCTTACAATTCTGCCCCCTCCTACCCAGTGGTCTGTCGCTCTCAGCCACCAGTCCCTGAAAAGGTCTGAGTTTTCTGCCTGGTGTTCAGGTGCTCTGGGCCTGCGAGCACAATTAACCCAGTGCTCATCCTCACTGCATCCCCCTCGACTTCCCTTCACCATCTCCATTGTTCAGAGACAGTCTCCACTCTGAAAGGCTGAGGTAAAGGGGCAGGAAAATACACATCTGCTCATGGGTGCTCCTGAAGAGCTCTGTAGGCCTGGCTATTCCTTCCTTCCATCTGACCTCAGCCCTGGGGCCCATGACTCATTCCCAGGCAGAAGGAGCAGCCGGCGCCTTCACCCTCACCGGCTCCACAAAAACCATCTGCAGCATCCCTCACCCAAGCTCCTCTTCTCCACAGACTCCCAGTTCACAGCCCCCGCTGGAAGAACCAATTCCTCATGCACTCGGCCTTCATTTCTTTCAGTGGCCTCCTTTGTTTATTTTTGCAATTTTCCCTGGGAAACTGCAGACGGGTTGGATAGTCTTAACAAGGAAGAAGTGAAGGAAATTTCCACTCCATAACTGTCATTGAAAACAGGCCAGTCGGAAAAAAAAATGAGTGAAAGACTATTAAGCATAGCAATAAATAAATAAATGTTCTAAATTTAGGCAAGACGTGTGTTTGAATCATGACAGGGTTTGGCAGCTGCTTCTCTTTAGCTTATTTACCTGTCACCTTCAGCCCTTCCACACGCCTCATTTCAAAAGAAGGCTGAACTGAACTCAGATACAGGTTAATCACGCAGCTCCTGAGTCATGTTTACAGCCCGTGTAGATCCAGGGTCACTAGTCTGTGTCAGTGATACAAGGTATTTATAGAGCGGTCTCCTAAACCAGGCATACCCAGGCACAAGTGTTTTGGATGTGACTGGGGGAAGGTGGGAGGGCCCATCATGCTAAAATGAGGAATTCTTCATGTGATTCCACACACATAAAGAACTGATGAGAAAGGTGACATCACTCAAGATTCATATTTAGTGATATGACAGCCCCCCCCCAGCATGGGTAGGTCCACATGGGAGTCAAAACAAGGGAATCAAGCTTATATCCGAGAGATTAAGTGTATGTACACCCACAGGGAAAAGTTCAGCTAATGTAGTTCTTTTAGACCTTTAAAGCCTTAACAATTTCTTTTTTTCTTTCTTTATTTTTTTGGGGGGGAGGGATTGGTCATGGGGCTTGAACTCTGGGCTTGGGTGCTGCCCCTCAGCTCTTCAGCTCAAGGCTAGCGCTCTACTACTTGAGCCACAGCACCACTTCCAGCTTTTTCTGCTTATGTGGTGCTGAGGAATTGAACCCAGGGCCTCATGCATGCAAGGCAAGCACTCTACCACTGAGCCAGCTTCCCAGCACCAAAACAATTTCTATCTCAAAAAAAAAATTCAAGGGGCTAAGGATAAAGCTTAAGGGAACAGTACTTGTCTAGCAAGTGTAAGGTCATAAGATCATCAAATGAACACAGAGACTACTCATGCTGTCTGTGCAATTTTTAAGTATTTAGAGATATCTCTTTTATTATTTCCATGGTACAAAGTTAATAGACACGGTAGCTGCAAGGCCAGCCGGCCTCTGATCTTGGATTTTAGGACTCTTTCCATTCTACCTGCTGCCTTTCACAAGGAAGATAAAACAGCTGCAAGGAGATCTTCACAACAGTTCGCATCAGAATGGAAAATCACGAAGGGTTCGCCACACCAAAACAGACTGTACCTGTACCTTCTGGGAAGAGAAGAAGTCTGAATGGATTTTCAGCACCCATCATCAACTACTTCTAGTTCTTTCCACAGACCTCTGAACCCACCACGAGCAGAATAACTGTCCAGATCTTAGAGGTCATGGAACAAAAATCAGCAGCTGCCAGATCCTGGACATCATCTTGGCCTTCCACTTTAACTAAAGCAAAAGACTGGAACCATCACAGATCCCACGTTTTGATCCTTGTTCTATCACAAGGAGCCTGAGAAGAAAACAGTTGAAGAAGAAGTGCCAAGTTTATTAGAGTGAGAGACTTATCACCCTCACGTTGCCACCAAGAATCACAGGTCTCAGAGCTGTACACACAGAGCTCGCATCGGAATAAGGAGACTCTCTAGGGAGGAGGGATACCTTCGGGGTCACTGGTTGACCTTCCCATATGATAGACAGGCAAATCCCCTGAAAACACAGAGTCATGCATGAGACTTTGGTCAGCTCTGAGTCTGCTCTCCTGCAGTAGGAGATATTTGCAAACTACATGGCATTAGCAGTAAAGTTCCGTGGCTCAACCGCCATGGTCCCCTCCCTAGCTTGAGAAAAGGAACCCAGAATCCAGTGTGAAGTTCTTCAGTATAGCCCTCCGGAGAACAAAACAGAGAGGGAATGCCTGGGTGACAGGGCCTTCTCCTGTCTCCTGGTGCTTCCAGAGGAGTGGGTGTTTTGTGCTTTTGGGGGCCACAGATGTCCTCTGAAGCAGGTTCTGTGGCCAGCCGTTTCTAAGACCAGCTTGTTCTTATGCTCGGAAGATCGCTCACAGAGAACAGCTAGGCTTGCTGCTCTACAAGCTGTAGTCTGGCCGTCTTGACTCGATGGGCCTCCTTCAGGTTCCGTACACGGACCTCTGCGTTGGAAATGAACTCCACCTGTTGCAAGGGGAACCAGCCTCGCTCCCCATCTGACAGTCTCATTCCTTCCAGCCAGCCTGTGAGGGGCAAGGGGAAGTGCAAACAAGAATTACCGAGAAAATTCCCCAGGCCCTGCTACATTCCCTAGGCCTCCTTCTCCCAAACTTTTTTATTTTTCTGCATCGTGAGGCTGAATGAACTGGGATGGCGGTGGGGGGGGGGGGGAAGAGGGGACTAGCTGGTTCCCAGGATACTAAATGGAAGTGTTGTGGGCAAATATGCATGGATACCAAGACAGACCCTGGCACTTCCCTGGGAGTGAGGCTGTTGCAGATGTTAATCTTAATGCTAAGCTTAAGGCCATGCTGGAGGGAAGTGGCCATTAATACAATGTAACTTGTGTCCTTACAGAAGCAGGAAATTTGGACAGAAACAGGGAGAAGATGGGGAGGGATGGCGCTACAAGCCAAGGAAACCTGGCAGCGACTAGACCAGACAAGAGAAGAGAGATCTTCCAGAGGCTGCTGCGGAAAGGGCAGGCCAACACCTCCATTTTGTCCAGTTACTCCAAGCCACGTGCTTTGCGATGCTTTGGTTCGGACAGCCCCGGGTGATCCGCGCTACCTCTGCGTGCCGTGCCCAGCCCGGTCCTGGTGGCCCCTCGTACCGTCATTGCTCTGCTGAGTCACCATCACCACGTCTGCCTTCTCCAGTGCTAACTCGTCATTCTCTCGGGGCTTGTAGGCTCGAAGGCACTGGACTTGTGGGGAATCTTTGGAAGGAAAGAGCAAAGGGAAGTGAGGAGGAGCTGGAGACTGGGAAATGGGTGATGGAATTGCACCAAGAGGTTGAGAGACCTTGAGGTAAGTTCTTGCCTGCAGACAAGAGGTGACAGGAACAATCTTGTAACAGGAACCCAAACGATATATGCTGTGATCACCTTTAGTAACTCATCACTACAAACACTTGACATCTAACAGAAGAGCCATCTGACCCAGGATATGTTCCCTCACCCTTTAGTTTCGTCAATGGGTCCTGAACACTTTTAAGACTGATAGTCATGTATCCCTTCTCCAATTGCTTTATGAATGTTTGGTTAATGGGAGACACAGCTCTTTCTCCAAAGGGAATCATTCATGGTTTATTCTGAATCAAACACAGTGGCCCTGGCCCAGACATGTATCCAGGTTACCCCAAATAACGTGATCCATGGTAGAAGAGATTGCATGAACTTCTAAAGTCATGCATCAATACATTGGGTAAATAGTCTGTCAGGGACATCAGGTAGGCAGCTCCCAGGGGAGTGAGGAAATATATCTTCCACAGGTTTGAGATGTTATTCTTAGCTTCAAGATTGGTGGACACGAGTGGTCTGCTAAGTTTAATAATACATTCCAGGAGGGTTACCCAATAGTCTCAGGGATGTGAGGTCAGATAAGAGGTGGGTAATAAGAGGCTATTAAGGGGACTCAAGGTAGCCCCAGATAATTGTGGCTCTTGATGCAACATTCCATCCCAAGAGTCTGGTCCATCCATCAGGGCTGGTCAGCCACACAGATGTGGGAAATATCAATTCAGAGCTTCTCCTAGAAGACATCTGAGCTTGTGAATCCTTCATTTCCTTCACAAGGTCAGAGGTGGCCCTGGGAGAGACGTGGCCAGTGGAAATCCAGCCTGACCTAAGCAAGGAACTCCATCCCCTTGGTCATCATCTGCAAACGATTAAGACGATCACTGATCGAAGACGACCAGGATGATACTGAGGAAATGCCAACGTTTCTGTTTATATACTTTTGTAAACCAGGTAATATTCCCATGGATATGAAGTTCAAAGTTCAGAGTATGGCTGTCCTAGTGGCATTCTATCTGACCTGGGCTTATGACTCTTTTATTTCACAACACTACCCTGGTTCTGACAGAAAACAAATAGAGTGCTGCTTGTTTGTTTGGTGGTACCAGGGTTTGAACTCAGACCCCTGTGTTCATTACAGTTCTTCAGTCATCCTACCAAACCTTTTGGATTTAGATCTGTTTTTTTCTTTTTCCAGGTAACATCTCTCATTTTTGCCTGGCTTGGACCATGAGCTTCCTGATCTTTGCTTCCTGAGTAGCTGGGATTACAGGTGTAAACCACTGAGCCTGGCTAGAAAGATGCATTTGAATTTTTACTCTTTTTTTAAAAATGTATTCCCATCTGCCACTCCAAATACTGTAATGAAGGAGGAAGAAGATGAAGACCCACCGGGTCTGAAGCCCCTGGTAGAGAACGGAGTGAAAAAAGTCTCCTAGTTCCTTGTGCAAGGCTCCTTGACTCTTTTTAGTCACTAAAGCCCAAATGTCCTTCTGAGTTCTTCTCTTTCTCTCTCTGTTCATACATACTAGGGAACCATCAGTGACAGGTGTGAGGCCAACAGGAGAGGCAGAAATCTATCTTAGTGCACACAAATGCACCATGTGAGTGACACAGTGGCTGGGGGTGCAGGGGTTAAGTGGCGTTGGCCATCTTGGTGGGAAGAGCTCCATCAGGACAAATCTGTGTTGCTTCTCTTCCTGTAGCCCCCACCGGAACCACACTGACTCACTTGCTTCCCCAACACCTTCAAGAAGGTAACAAGGTAAAATCGAAGCAGGACAGATTTAAGGGAACAAATATATTTTAGAAAGAGAAAGGGGAAAAAGAAAGAAAGAAAACCCATCTAAGGCGGGGTGGGTCTAAGGCCAAGAGTAGTTCTAAGAAGTGTTGAGGTCCTAGGACCAGTGTTCCACCCTGAAGTTCAGAGGAAAAGCAATGCCCGGAGGCTTCACACAGTGACCACTCAGCACCCTAAACCACTAGCCAGGAAGAAACCCCTGGGCCCTGCTGTTTTATGCCATTCTGTTGTTGTTGTCGCCCAGGTTTTTTTCACTTACCGTAACACTCCAACAGGTCCAGCTCCTCTCTTGGCATAGCCAGGGCAGAGATCCACCGGAGTTTTTCACTCCTGAGAAAACAAAGAAGAGGCTTAGCTTCAGTTGGGTGGGGGACGGGAGGGGGGATGTAGGATGAGCACCAGCTGCGGGGAAGGAAAGAGCTGGCCACAGACTTGTCCACTTCAAGGACATCCAAGACCAAAGTCAAGAGGATCCTGCCTGGCTGAGAATACAGGACAGTCTGGAGTTGCATATGAGTCTTGTCACACTTTCCTTTCCCGCTTCGCTTTCTAGGCTTCTAATGACTCCTGGTATCTTCCCGTTGGGGACCTAATGTGAAATGCATCAAATATGCACATGCAGATCTTCTATTTTGGAAATTGTGCTGAGCAAAATATTCACCGGAGTTTGGATTTCCTCTGTTGCTTTGGATGATTCTGGACAACCCTCCTCTTCTCTCTCCACCTCCCTTCAATCAAATGTCTGACATGACAGCTACTCCGTGACAGACACAGGCCGCCACTTCATTGTTGCTGCTAGTGGGGCCCTGGTCTACTTGGCAATCATCTAAGGATTTCAGCGTCATCTTCACTTTTGCTTCCAAAAGTGCCTCAGTCATTGAGAGCAGATACTCTTACTCTTCCAGGAAGATGTGATCCAAAGCATTAAGCAAAGTGCACACATCTGCATCTGACTATCCAGGACACATAGTATCTAGCACACAAAGGCTCGTGTCAGCTTCTTTGCTCCATAAATAAAGATAGGTACAGGGCCAACAATCTCACCCCAGAGAATCTTCCAAAGGCAAAAACTCCAAAGTGTTTACCACATGAAAAACTTTACATATTTACTGGGTTGAACTGCTTAAAAAAAGACTCTTCTTCTATCTTCTATCTTTTGACAACGACAGTACAGTTATCTATATTCTATACTCTATCTGTCTATCTATCTATCTGTCTGTCTGTCTGTCTGTCTGTCTGTCTATCTATCTATCTACTATACATCTACTATACCATAATCATAATGCTACAGGTATAATACTAATTGTAGAATAGATATAATACAACAAGTGTTGTGTACCAAATTTTATAGGTATACTTTACCCTCAAACATGGATGCACGTACATGTGAATGTACTAATTTTCTATTACTGTTGCAATGGTAAGAAATCATCTTTCAAATATATGGATTTCAACAGAGGGCTGAGTTGGGAGCTGGGAGATGGGAGGATGGCAGGCAGAAGGCAAGGTGTCTCTTATTCACACAAGCCTTGGGTACTGAAGGGTCTCTGGCTTGCATGAGTGGGCATTCATTGGTGGATACAGTAATCTGAACCCTTGCTCAATCCATGTTAGCCCATGTCTTCCTGATATGGCACACACATCCTGTCTCTTTCTGAATCAAGGATAAAAGCAGATGCTAAGTCTTAATGACAACTTCATCTCCTCTCCCACCCCTAGACCTCAACAATTTGCCTATTAGTTCTTGGGGTGCACGCTTCTCTGTGGTTGCTCCTAAGCCCCAGGGGGCTCCCTTAGTGCTCAGGCCCTTGTCTGGACTAGACAAGTTTTCTTTTTTGTTTTTTCTCTCTCTCTCTTTTCCAGTCCTGGAGCTTGAACTCAGGCTCTGGGCACTGTCCCTGAGCTTCTTTTGCTCAAAGCTAATACTGTACCACTTGAGCTACAGCACCACTTCCAGTTTCTTGTTTGTTTGTTTATGTGGTACTGAGGAATCGAACCCAGGGCTTCATGCATGCTAGGCAAGCACTCTACCACTGAGCCACAAGTTTTCTGCTTGATCTCACTTCCTTCCAGGATGCCCACCCATGACCCCCATGCCACCCCCTCCCCATCCAGCCCCCTCTCACTGAGTCTCAGTGCTGAAGAGGAACTCTGCTTGAGTGCCCTGGGCATTCTGCCGCAGGAAAAGGCGGAAGAGGTTTTTGTGTGGTCCATGCAGCTTCATTTCACACTTTTCCCCTCGGATGGAGGAGAAGGGAGCATGGTCAAATACCAGGAACCGGCTGCCCCTGAAAAATACAAGTGTGTTTCCAACGTGATTCCCAAGGTTCCATGCTTCATTCACCCCTATATTCCTTTATTCAAACAGCCTAGCTTTAGCAACTGCAGCGTGCAAACTTCCCACAAAAGCCACATGGTAGTCCTAACCGGTCCCCAAGATGGTAGCTGCTGGGTAACAGACTTGTTGCCTGGATGGCAAACCATCTGTGTAGTGCAGGGGATATTTTGCCACCATAAAAGGTTGCAGAGAGAAAACCAACCAAAGTTTTCTAAGTTCCAGAGTCAAGGTCTGAAATTAGCCCAGTATTTCTTAGCTAGTAGTTGAGTCCAGCCCCAAAAAGTCAAAAGTGGATCCGTTTAACAATATGGTGAGATAATTTGGTGTATGTGGCTCACTGCTGTGACAGTATCCAGGTCCCGTCGCGTGATCGCATGATATAATTTGGCAGGATCCCTTTCTTTTTCTCTTCTCTATGCAGTGACCTGGCTCCATGAGTCAAGCCATTGAGAAGAGAAGGGAAGGGATCCTATAGGAACAGGACATTTGACCTTTCAGTGTCTGCTTTAGCCCTTCCCTCTGGCCTCAGCCCACTCTCCTCTGGTACCCAGCCTCCCTCCCAGTCACTGACTCTCGAGGCCGGGACAGCAGCAGACAGTCATTGAAGAGGTGCAGGTGGACTGGACGCGTATTCAGTTTTCTTCGCAGCCCTGGTGAGACACTGAACTCAAGGGCTGTCAACTCTCCACTCTTCACCAGCCAGCGAGACTGCGAAATGAGAGGGAATATCTGCAGGGTGGGAAGAGGGACAAGCCAATGTCACAAACACGGTAAGCAGGAACTCCTGGTCCATCTTACCCGCCTTACCAATCATGACTTCCGTATTTCCCAATTGCACAAAACTCCCTCTTAAGACCCTCTTTTTTTCTCTGGACCCTCTAATGACACTGCCCACTGGTGAGTGGTTCTGATATTTACATGCTAGGGCAAGTGCCAGGTGCCCGTGGTCCAACGAGAGTGAAAACATAAAAGCCAGAAGTGGTGCCGTGGCTTAAGTGGTAGAGCACTAGTCTTGAACACAAAGAGGCCCTGAGTTCAAGACCCAGGACCAGCAAGAGAGAGAGAGAGAGAGAAAGAGAAAGACAGAGAGAGACACAGAGAGAGAGAGAGAGAAGGTGAGAAAGCTCCACTTCAGAGGCTGAGACTGAAGGTTGCAAAAGTCCAGTTTACGCATGTTAAGAAACAGGCAGGGCACAGCAGGATGTGTTTTAGAAGTCAAATGATCAGGGACAGTTGTGCTATCTGGACCTTCATGATTATGACTAGAGACAAGAAAATAACCATCACAGTCAGATGTGGGGTTAAGAATACACAGAGTCTGCGAAGCGCTAGCCTTGAGCAAGAGAGTCTAGGGACAGCACCCAGGCCCTGAGTTTAAGCCTCACAACCAACAACTTACACCCCAAAAACAAAGAAAGAAAGAACACAGAGAGCTAAGAAGGGGCTGCAGGGTACCCTTCCTGAAGGGTCCTGAAGGAAGGTAGAGATTAGGAAATAACCTGGCTAAGTGCGCTAGTGTTAAGACTATGAACAAGGGATTTTCTGTCCCTTGAAGGGAGGTAAATATGGTAGCTGTTCTAGTTGGAGAGTATTAGATATGAAGCCTGTTCCTTTAATTCAAATGCAAAGTGACCTGATAAGATAATAAATGATTGAAACAATCCCCACAGGATTCTTCTTTGTCTCATTTCTCAAATGTACTTCCCCCTCAGATTCCTTTTATTGCTTATCATCTTTCCGAATTTACTTATGCCCATACACACAAATAGGGATTTCCATCCTCTACTTTTACACCAAAAGTAATACAATATGCACACAGTTCTATTTCTTCCCTTAATAATATGTCTAAGAGACCAGAATGGGCATTTTCATGTTTTCAAAACTAGAACACAAGCAAAAATTGGAAGGTTGGAGGCAGCGGGGATAGTGTGAGCCAGATGACTGTCCACAGAACCTACTGAAAAGGCACGGGAAGAATAGACAGGAGAGCAGAGATCAACTCACTTTGCACTCGAACTCAATCTTCTGGCTCAGGTAGATCAGCTCCTCCGTCCGTCGCATTCTCTGGACATTGCTATTACAGTCTCGGATCAGCTGAGGATTGAGTGGGGTGAGGGAAGAGGAGGAACACTGTGTTAGAGAGTCTTGACCTAGGGGTCCCAGCAAGCAATCAGGAAATAGGTGTCCCAGCTCCACTCTTTCCCAGCGGGCTGGACTGGAGTAAAGGCAGGACCCAGGTCAAGTGCTAGGACTCCACAGTGGTATGACTCCACAGTGCATTCCTGGCACAAGAGCGATGGTGGACGGACGCTCACGTCCCGATGTGGAGCAGAACTGCTCTGAAGGATAGATGGGAAGTGAGGCAGATACAGACAGCTGCAGGAGCTTCTCCATGAAAAGCATCCCTCGAGAGTCCTGGGCCTGGAAAACTTCCCTGTGAAAAGGGGGAGAGGACCCCAGTGGTCGCGGTGGCTGCTCACCTCCTCCAAGGCATGGTGTGCCTTCGTGGCCTCTGCTTCTTCTGAGGAGCCGGGCTGTGATCTCTTCAGGATGTTCTATAGAACACACGGCAGGTGAGCACCAGGGGGGAGGAAGGAATGAAGAGACTGGTTAGTGGAGAAGCTCACATCCCCCACAGAATGTGAAGACACCAAAAGAAAATGAGCTCATCCCTTCGCCTGGAAGCTGCTCAGGAAGATCGGCCCGCTGAGCAAGGGGGGGGGGGAGTGGGGGTGCCCGCTAAGGAAGGACCGGTCATACCTGAAGCAGCAGCTTGAGGCGGGTGATGCGCTGGAAGGGCAGAATGAGGAAGGACTTGAGGGAAAGGCGTTGGCAGATGGGGTCGCTCTCCAGTTTCTCCAAGACTTCCCGGAAGCTGCTGTTGCTATTCCTGCATGAGCAAAGAGATTCAGGGGATTCAGGGAGGCTCCATAGAACAGATGGAGGGTGGAAGGTTTGCGGGACATTGGAGGCTGGAAGGAAAGGTGAGTGCTGATACGCAGGGGCCGAGGGGACGTTCGACACGGAGACCCAGAGCGAGCCCAAGAACACATCCTCTTAGCACCGTTCTCTGGCTAGGAGGATTTCCACATCACCACAGGGCACGCAGGGGGATGGAGAGAGATGAGCCTCACATTAAGCTTTGGAAAGTGCGCTCCTGATAGGTCTGGTTGGTGACATAGGGCAGGTAGACCCGGCGGAAGTCTGGAGCATGGCTCAGGACGACGTCGCACACTTGGAAAGAGAAGATGTTGCTCTCGAAGTTTTCTTCAAGGTCTGAAAGGAACCTGGATGGTATGGAAAGAAACCTCATGAGTCTTTGGGGCCTCCACTCGGCAGCTGGCTGAAGCCTGCTGTGCCCTGAGCGAGTGACTTCCGGCCAATCGCCAACTGCCTCCCCTGAGCGCAGGTCCCCTTGCTGTCCACGCACTACAACTCTCTCTGCAGCTGGTGCTAGTTTCCCCTTGATCTAACTCTCTGATCTGAGAACTCTGTTTCTTACTCTTCTTGTGCCCTGTTCTGATTCTCCAATCTTTGTATGAGGTAAACACAGTGGCATGCTCAAACCATGTCCAAAACGTCAACCCAGAAAGCATTTCTCATTTATTTAAGTATTTGTTAAAGGATCTCTCTCCTTCTCTCCCTCTGCCCCCTCCCCCCGCTCTCCCTCTTTTCGTTCTTCCCACTCCTATACCATCCAAGATCACAGAGGGAGCAGAGACCCAATTTCCATGCTCAATGATGGCAACATGAAAGCTTCTAAGGAAGGCCAGTCCCAGTAAAGGCCCAATGCCTAACCACAGAACGGCTACGCAAGCCGCAGAGGTGAGCGGGGGTCTCACATGGCACTGACGTCCCGCACATCCTGCAGACGAGAGAAGAGCCACTGGTGGTCCTGGTTGGAAACAATGGCCCGGATTTGGGATGAATGTTGGAAATGGTCCACAGCTATGTTTAGACTGCGCAGGTACGAAGCCTCTGACACGATGAGCTCGAATTTTGCCTAGGAAGTTGGAAAGCAGGAAGAGTTGTGGAAAACTTGCATCAATTCCCTGGTATCTGCTAGCCACAGAGCAATATTTTAGGGGGAAAATTTTGAACAAGATAGACCCCTTAGAACTGAAAGCCACAACACAGACTAACTTGATCTGGGAAGCATGGAAAAGAGTATTTGAGTATGGGGGTGAAGAACATGGGAAAGCCCCAAAGATGTATGAATGCAAATATGCTTTCAAGAAACCTCAATAATACACACACACATATACACATATGATAACTATATGTGGTTGTGGATATGTGCATTCGATTTGTTACACAGCACCGTAAAATCACGGGTAAACTTTTAAAATGCACACTAAAATTTGCTTCTACAAAAAGAAGCCTAAATTAATTGGGCACTTTTTAGAATCAAGCAAATAAGACGTACCAAGAGATGACACCGGAGAGACAAACAGATCTGGAAAGGTATATGAACACTATAAAACCATAGGAAGTTAAAGCAAAGGAAACCTTCAAAAGGGTTAATGGAAAAGAGTAACTTGATTAGATTTTTATTTAATAAAGATACTTCTGAGCATAGTGGGAGGAAAGACTGGAAGAACCTTTTACAAGAAAAAAAATGTTGCCAAAGATGAGATGAGAAATGCAAGCCTGGATAGCCATGGGCATGAAGAAAAGTAGGCCAATTCATAATTATTTACAAGGAAGCTCTGGACAGACTTGGTTTGGAGGTGGAACAAGTCAAAGCCAACGCTTTGGTTCTTGAGTTGGGTAACAGGGTGAATGATTAAGTCACTGACTGAACCGGGGTGCTCTGAAAAAGGAATAAATGACTAAGGACATGAAGATGATGAGTTCAGATTGTGGTTTGGGGAGAAATGGAAAGGCGCAGGATATTCGAGAACAAGATTATACAGATAAGAGTGTTACAGGAAAGTCCAGCACTTAAGAACTTGTTTGGAGGTTCCAGCAGGGGGCGCCGTGACTCATGGCTATGATGGGTGGGCTCATGCTTTCTGTCCAAGGGTGTGGCTTCCACACGTGTGTGTGTGTGTGTGTGTGTGTGTGTGTGTGTGTGTAAAAGAGAAAGAAGGCCTTGGTGATTACTTAGATAACCAGTGACAGCGTCCAATGGCTATGATGGGTGGGCTCATGCTTTCTGTCCAAGGGTGTGGCTTCCGTGGGGGGGGGGGGGGGGTGGGTGGGTGGGTGTGTAAAAGAGAAAGAAGGCCTTGGTGATTACTTAGATAACCAGTGACAGCGTCCAACGACCCTACCATGCAGCGGCACTCAGCCACATCACTGAGGATACATCCTCTCGGGAGTGCCCACTGGCTGTGTGACTGACTCAAGGTGGCTCATGTGGCTTCGCTAAACCTTTTTCTTGTTTTATGCAGCTGTAGTGACTTCCACCTAAACAGATGTGACTGTCACACGAAGATGAGTTTGTGAAAATACTATGTAGACCCCAAAGCCCCTAGTATATGAAATGAATATGTGCATCATGACTTAGAGGTCTTTCTTCTCACTTTCAACAGGAGTCTGGTGGCTTCTTATTTTTCTGAAATTGCAGAAAGAAAGAGAGAGAAAGAGAAAGAGAGACAGAGAGAGAAGGAGGAAGGAAGGGAGGGAGGGAGGGGGAGAGAGAGAGAGAGAGAGAAAGAGAGAGGGAGAGAGAGAGTCCACATCATCATCTCCCATTAGTGAATATGAGATGGGTTGGTGATTACTCAAAACACATTTAAAAATGTGATTAGAATAGGGGCCTCAAGTCTGAGCTTTAAAAAGCTTTTAAGTGTGTGTCTGTCTCTGTTTGACTTGAGGAAAGCACTGTTTATTCTTTTTTTTTTTTTTGTCGGTCGTGGGGCTTGAACTCTGGGCCTGGGCGCTGTCCCTCAGCTCTTCAGCTCAAGGCGAGCGTTCTACCACTTGAGCCACAGCGCCACTTCCAGCACTGTTTATTCTTAAGTCTTTATGGCCAAAATGTTCTTCCCTCTCTGCTTCTAAAGAGAGAGGAGGGGGGTATGATGGTAGTATTTTTCAAACCATGCACCATACATTATGGTAAGCAACATTTGTGTTTTCCATTTAAGCCACAGAGCACTGCTGAAAGGAAAGCATTGCTATTCTCAACCTACAGATCAGGAAAGCTGAGATTCTGTGAAGGTATTCGACTTGTCTAAGCCTTCACAGCTACTACATGGTGAAAACATGGCAGTGATTTCAATGACTCGGTACTGGATCTGCCTGATCTTAAATTAAAATGGCACTGAAATTTGAACGCAGAACTTATTCTTGCTAGACAGGCATTTTACCACAAGTCATGTCCCAGGCTATTGTTCTGGCAGTTATTTTTCAGACAGAGTTTCACCAATTACAGGCCTAGATCTTTCTACCTGTGTCCTTTCGGGTAGCGAGGATTGTTGGCATGCACTGTCATGTCTATCTTATTAATTAAGATGGGCATTATCTAAATATTTGGCCTGGACTAGCCTAATTTCTGCCTCCTAAATATCTAGGTAGAAGTATAAGTGTCAGCCACAGGACCTGGAAGTATTTTTTTTCTTGGTAATTACTATATGCTAAGTTCTCTTTTTTTTTTGTTCAGCCAATAACTCTTTGTTTCTCACTTTTACACATAAAGAAACACTGACTTAGAAAGATCAAGCAATTTGGCCAAAGTTAAATGACAAGTATGAAGTAGATTTCACCCTAATTACTTAAATATTACTCTATTCTGCTGCATCTGATTGCCTTCCTGAAAAAAACAAGTTCCACCCATATTTCAGACAAACCTGGGAGTATGAGATATTCTCTAGGCAAAACTTACTAATGATAGCTAGGCAGTGATGGCTCATGCCTATAATCCTAGCTACTCAGAAGATTGAGATCTGACTGAGGATGATGGTTGGAAGACAACCCTGGGCAGAAAAGTCCAGGAGACTCTTATCTCCAATTAACCAGAAAACGTTAGAAATGGAGATGT
Source organism: Dipodomys ordii (assembly GCF_000151885.1). NCBI lineage: Eukaryota > Metazoa > Chordata > Mammalia > Rodentia > Heteromyidae > Dipodomys > Dipodomys ordii. The sequence goes on along the minus strand of NW_012267272.1, from coordinate 9,707,672 downwards.
ATCTCAAGTGTAGCACACCAGCCTTGGGCAAAAAGGCCAAGAGAGAGTTCAATGTTCTGATTTCAAGCCCCAGTACTGGCACAAAAACAAAACCAAATAAAACTAATCAAAGAGAATGGCTTAGAGCCAGACAAACAGCCTCTCTTAAAGTCTTGTTTTTAGAAGTGATAACCAAGAAAGGCCTTTCTAAAGCCTTTTTCTAAAGCCTTTCTTAGGTCAGTGGATCACAGCACTACTTCCAGTTGGTCTGCTTGCATATACCCAACAAAATACCTGCTATATATCTTGATTGAAGAGGAAAATTTTAGCCTAGCTTCAAATCCTGGGGGGAGGAAGAGGGGTAGAAATTTCAGTCTACCTTGAATCAATCAGTGCTAAAGTTATTTCCTACTCTTTCCCATACATGCAGAGATGCAGCATCAGGCAGGAGCCAATGTCCCATGGCGTAAGGAAGCGAGGATGAGAGACAGTGCTGGCATTCAGAGAGCAATGAGCGTTCTTCAGAATGAAGAGGACTGAGGACTATGGTTGACACACATATGTGAGGTGAGGGTAAGTGGGGATAACCCGCTCTTGGTGGTGGGGAGGAGAAGATGAAAAAGGTGAGCAAATATGACTTTGCAATCTTATTCTTTATCCCTCCTCCCCCCTCCTCCCCCCTGCCCCACCCCGCGTGGTACCTCTTGCAGTTTCTGGTCTTCGTGGGTCATGGAGAGCAGCACAGTGCTGTTGCGTACCACGGGGATTTCCTGCCAGAGGGAGCCACTGGAGGCCACGGAAAGGCGCTGCAGGTAGGACTCAGAGGTCGACACCAGGGATTTTCGAGGTTGCCGAGGGGAGGCGAGCCCAGGTGCCTCTGTCACGCTGTCTAGCCGCTGCTGGCTTTGAATCTCCTGGTTCAGAACAACATCGCTATACTCCTGGTAAAGTAGCTGGGCTGCAGTGGGGAGGATGTGTGGGAGAGGGCAGGTGAGCAGAGGTCCCGAGAGAGAGATTGAAGCTGCCAGCTGCTGCTGACCTCCAGCCCTCTGTCTGAGGGACACCACCACCTCCCACTGCCAGCCATGAGCCGCTGTGCCGGCTTGGGAAGACACAGCTCTCCCCCTCCCCCCCCCTTCTCCCTACCAAGTCCTTCCAATTGCTTTCAAGATACTCACAGGAGTTGATGAGTTTGGAGCAGCGTCTTGAAAAGCCTCCCGTCCCCTCCTTCGGTCTCTTCTCTCTGTGGGGTCAAGGGAAGTGCTGGGTGCTTGCTGGTCATGAGATGCAAGACTTCCAGGTGTCTTGGCATCAGGAAGTCTCTAACCTTCCTGATACGTAATTAGATTTCAGGATGAAGTTCCTGGGAGCGGCTCAGAGTGGTCCCCTGAACCATTTGTGGGTAACTCATAGCTCTATTGGTTGTCCTGTGTGACTTTTACATGGGCATTGGTTCGGGGTCAAAGGATTTAGAAGGACAGGTATCTCAGATTTGGGGAGAGAGCAGGGTAGCTTCCTACCCTAGAATCCTGATGTCTCTCTTTCCAGGTCCCGGTCAGAAAGTTTACTAACTAAAATCCTAATTCAGCATCTTAAATCTTGACATCCTAAGTGAGGAAAGCCTAGTGTGTTTGTTAGGAGAGGGGGCAACTCACCGAAAAACCACCGTGTCAGAGGGGCCGGGAGATCTTCCCATGGAGGGACTTCTCGAATCTGAAAGTGGAGAGATGGGTGATGGAAAACTGAGCTTTCAAAGGAAATCAGAGCGAAAGGGAAGAAGGTTCAAGGAGAACGGGAGATGCAGAAAGCAAAGGAAAACAAAGAGAGAGAGAAAGTGCCAGAGAACATTCTAGAAGACCAGAACCTGTATATCTGAATGAGAACGGGAGAAAGACAGACACCCCAATAGAGAACCACTGGTGAGCAGGCAGGCGTGGAGATAGAAGAGGCCAAGAGAAAGAAGGCCCTGGTCAACAAAGAGAAGGAGAAGTAGAGGAGCCCAAGGGAAGAACATCTCGATAAGCTCAGAGACATACGGGGGCTTCTGTGTTGTAGAGTGTGAGGAGGACGGAACTCCAGAGGAAACAGTAGAGACCCGAGGGGACAGAAGAGGAGATGAGGTAGTTAAGAGCTGGGAAAAACCTGACCTCACCAAAATGTGGCCTCCATTGTTACTCACTTGAAGCCTCAGGCAGGATGGAAGGTCTGCGCAGGCCTTGCCGGTTCCAGCCCTTGTGCTTGCTGGGGCCATCACCAAGAACAACCTGTCCGCCGCCGCTGCCGCCGCCCTCCGGTGGCCTCCCTGGGTCCCGCCTGTGGGGCCAGCTGGAGGCCTTCTCCAGCTGGGGATGGCTGGGCTTTTCTGGTTGTCCTGCTGAGCCTAGGGTGGACCTCCTGGAACCACTGGCTCCTTCCTGGGGAAGGGAGCTTTGTAATGGTCCTTTGACAGGGGCTTCTGCCTCAACCTTCCTGGGGTTCTGGAGCTCTGGGGTCCAGGGTGTGGTAGGGGAAGAGGGGCTCAGCATGTTTGTCATGTTGCTGAAAGCCAGGACTGAGGAGGCTTCGCCTTGATTCCTCCTTCTGGGAGCCAGGGCCTCTGCGGACCTCCCTGTGGCTGGGGGCCAGGAGGTGCGTCCAGCAGAGGGGGCTGCAGAGACCGTCCATTCTTGGCCAAGGGGTGTCTGTGTGTGTGGACCTGGAGTCAGCAGTCCCGCCTGCGAGCTCTTGCTCCGCGCCCTGGACTTTGGAGGCAGTGGGGGTGGATCATCGGCAGGATTCAGGATGGGAACAGGTGGCAGAGGCCTATACATCCTCGAGCTATGGGAGGGAGAAACGCGAGGCTGGTGGGACTGGGGCGAATCGGGAGTTGGGGGTAATGGCTTGTTATATCTCAGCCTAGTGGGGACAGAGGGCTGAGTATGGTGACAGTTGTCTGGGGTAGATGGCAGGGGTCGGTGTCTCCTTGCCACATAGGGGTCGGGAATTTGGGGAAGGGGGCCTTCAGGGGGCCCATGGAGCCCTGAACTCAGGGCCATTGGAGGGTGGCTGTGTGGCTTCAGTGTGGGGACCTCATCGTGAACACGGCCTCCTCTGTCCACCACGGGGGCGTGGGTGTGCCTCTTCTCTAGGGGCGGAGGGGGCAGAGGCTCTTGGATTCTCCTATCCATGGGGGCAGTAGATGGAGAAACACCACACGCCGGTGAGCCTGTGGCACAAGCTGAATTCTGCGGTGAGCCCCAGGGCTGGCTGCGGGGCATCTCTGCGTGTGAAGGGTCCTGTGTCTGCGTGGACGTGGCTGTGGGGTTTTCGGAAATACTGCTGCAGTCCCTGCCACTTCTCCGGTTCTTTCTTGGAATCACAGAGCCATAGATGGCAGGCTTGGGGGGTCTCTGAGGCAACTCAGAATGAGAAAAGGAAAGGGACCTGCACCCCAGGTCTGGAGCCTGCTCTGTCCTTTGGGATCCAGGGAAAGAGTTGCTCCTTTGGTGTTGGATAGTCCCAGGGCAGGTGGCCGGATGGGAAGCAGCATGGGGGTCTGCCGCAGGCTGGGCACGGAGGGCAGCCAGAGGAGTCTCGGAGGACGCTCGGGCAGACGGGCTGTGGGTCAGGAGAGAGGCCGTGGGGGTCTCCTTGGGAATGGCAGCTGGAGATCCGGAAGGTGACACGGCAGAGACTGCAGCAGGTCTTACAGGAGCTGAGCATGGGGTCCCTTCTGGGATAGATATGTCAGCAGGAGCCAGCTCAGTCCTCTGGCTAGACATTGCCCCCTTCTTCAGCTCAGCTCCTTCAGAGCGATCATGAGCTATTCGATTATCCAGTGACCCCCCAGGAGCAAAAGAGCCAGGCAGAGACATGAGGTCGGGATGATGGCCTAGTGTCTCTGGTATAGGAGTCAGAGCTCTGGGAGACAGCTCCCCAAGCCTTAGATCTGCCAGGGTACCAAGAATCTGAGACAAGGGACAAGGAGTGTCTGGAGAGAAGTCACCCGAAGAGAAGGCCTCAGGCATTACTGGAGTCGCTGGGGAAGGACTATCCTGCTCCTCCTTCTCTTCTGGGCTTCTATCTTCTTCCATTGCTTCCTGCTCACCCCTGTCCTCACTCTCTGGCTCCTCCTCACTTGATCCCGTCCCTTCCTGCTGCTCCTCTTTGCCCAGGACACCCTGATCACCTTGCTCTCTTGTTATTTCCTTCCTTTTCCAAACTAATCTTTGATTCTCTGCACACTGGAAGTCTACCCTACTTGCTTCTTCTCCCCTCAATGTCCTCTTCCCTTTTCCTTCTTCTTCTTCTGGGTTTTCCTGACCCTGAATCCTCTCCTTAACCTCCCCATCACACTCACCATAGTAGAGATCTTCCAATTCCTCACTGAGCCCAGCTCTTCCGCCGTGTCCTCCTCTCCTCCTTTCCTGGTGTCCCTGCTGGTCTCCCTCTTTCCCATCTTTCCCATTAACCTGCTCTACCATCTGTTCCTGATCCCTCCAAAGTCCATTAGAACAAAGATTCTCTCCCAGCAATCCTTGCCCCTGATGTCCTCCTTGCTGACCATCCTGTGTCTCCAGTCCATGGGCCTCCTGTGGACTGAGAAGCCCTTCTTGCTCCTGACTCTTCCATGCCTCCTTCAACTGCACAGCAGGTCCACTGCCAAAGACGCAGGTCTGGTTGGTCTCTGCAAGTTGCTTTTCGGAGAGAGGCCAAACTATAGCGTGAGAAGAGGTGTCTGCAGAGGTGTCATCTCTGTCTCCTTGTCCAGTTCCTAACGTCAAAGAAGAGCGTTCTGGCTTCAATTCCAGCTCCACTCTGCTACCCGGTTCTCTGGCTTCTGAGACCATGTCTGGCCATTCACACTGGACAGAGTGGGCCCAGAGCCCCGAGTGTGCTCTTGTCTTCACTCCGCTGTCTTCCAGACTCTGGGGTGCTGCCTCCTCTGACTGCTCTAGAATGTCACGGTCCTCAGCCACAGGGATTTCCTCTTCAGCCTCCACCTCTGCAGAGCCTTCCTCAGGAAAAGAGGGCTTACGCTCAGCAACGTAGTCATTCACGTCTCTTAACTCTCCCAGCTGGCTCACCAAGCACCTGCGGCCCTCTGTCCATTTGGAAGATGGATCCTGACCTTTGTGACCTTCAGGAGTCAAGACTGGCATCTGACTGCTCCTCATGACAGCTTCAGGGATAATTCTAGATTCTTCTAGAGAATGGATGTGAATAGAGGCTCCATGTGGAGGCTCCTCAGCCTCCATCAGGGCTGAATCCTAAGGAGGAATACAAGACAAAGATTTCTAATGTCTGCTCTTTTAGTGACTACACAGGAGAGACCATTTGGTATTCTTGACACAAAAAGGTACAAGAAAACAAGCAATATAAACTTCTCATTTAGTTATTCATTAGCACACATTTACCTAATGACCCTTTTAAGTGGAGGGCCATTGGTCACAAATGAGACCAAACATGTCTTCGTGGAGCTTGTAGCCTTGTAGGGGAAACAGATAATAAGCAATTCCACAGAGCGTAAGACCACAGGTAAGAGTGCTGCGAGTTCCCAGCGGTCCTTACCCTCCAGATTCTATTATGTCAACATCTGCTTCTCCCGGTCGACTCTCTGGACACTGAATGACTCAGCCTGACATTACTCACAGACGGTGTGTGACACACCCTTGCTTTAACAGCCCAGAGAAGTAGAAGCAGAATGGCACCTTCCTTCTACACCATGGACACGGGAGTAAAATAGGTCAGACGATTACAGCCAACATGAAACACAACTATAGATAGCTGTTTCAACTCCTTTACACAGGGTCTATATTTGACTCAATTGGGATGTTTTTTGTAGTATCTAGCAAAGCCTTGTTACTAATGAGTGATTTGATAACAGCTGTTATAAAGGGCAGTGACAACTACATTTATTCTAGGTAAGATAGCCCATAAACTGTGTTACCTTCTCCTTTCTCTGACACTGTGGAAACTTCCCATTACTTCCCAAGATCCTGGCTTTCCTGCTTCTCTTCCCATTTCCAGTAGAATACCCCATATCCAACATGGAGAAGATTTTAGAAATCACCAGCAAGGATTTGCTTAAATTTCTTACAAACCACCCACATTTTCCACCCTTTGCCTTCCCTCATTTTTCAAGTTCCTTTTAACTCTTTCCCCCTTAGCATGTCACTTTCGGGGTTTTATGCGATGGTTCGTGCATTTCTCTAACAACTTTAATTTCTCTGCTGGACCACTCCATCAGTTTGTCTTTCTCATCTTTCAAATCTTGTTGTGCCTTTCCACGGTCTTCCCATCCTGACATCCCACCTACCTCCTCTTTGCTTCAATAGGCAAAATTGTCTAATAATTGTCTAGTAATTCTAAAGAAGACTCTGTGGATCCTTAAATCTGAGTGGCTGTTGCCAGTATTTAACATTACTGACATTAAGAATACTTTCTTCTTACTGATGTAATGACATTTTCCTGCCACCCGTTTTAGATTTCTGATCCTTCATCTGAGTTAGAATAGACTTATCTTTCAAAAAAGTGCCCATGAGACTCTTATCTCCAATTGATCACCAGAAAACCAGAAGTGGAGCTGTGGCTCAAAGTGGTAGAGCACTAGCCTTGAGCAAAAGAGCTCAGGAACAGCGCCCAGACCCTGAGATCAAGCCCTACAACCTACACCCCCCCCCAAAAAAATGGCAAATTGCATCTCCCTTCACTTCCCCTTTGTAGCATTTATACAACGACCATTATGTGATTACGCATGCATTTTCATGCATTTTCACTTCTTGTCTATTTAAACCTACCCATGACAGGTTATGTGAGATGTCTTATTCAACTGGCACAGCACTTGGCCCATATTATGTGCTTTCTAAGCATTTTCTACATAGAAAATAAAATGCTTCTTTCCCTTCTGGCCCCAGGGTTTCCATTTCCTTATCAATTACCAAGTCCTAGTGATTTACATCCTAAATATTCCATGAAGTATTCCACTGCTTGTCACTTTTGTGGTAGAAGGTAGAAGAAGGTAGATTGTGTTCCATCCTTTTCCAGCCCACGGTGGTAAGCTCAGCCTGGGTGTGGATTTCCACACAGCTTGCTCCATTCCAGCTCACTCTCCATGCATGACCCAAGCGAGCGTCAAAGCATCACTTCAGTTTCAATTCTTCAGTAGCCTCAGACTGACTTGATGAAATGCAAATCATCAGCCCAGGTTTATGCCCACATCTCCTCCAGTTGCCTTTACCAGGAGCTCTCAGCTCCCAGGGCTGTGCTAGGAGGACTCAGACACTGTCTGAAGCTTAGTTGTTCCTCAGCAAAGATGCATTACATGATTGAAGGAAAGTAGACTATTGAGTAGCTGGTGGCTACTCACAAGGCTAAGAACTGAGGATCAAGGTTCATTCAAAGCCAGCCCTAGCAGGAAAGTCCATGAGACTCATCTCCAAGTAACCTGCAACAACCTGGAAGCAAAGCTATGGCTCAAGTGATACAAGAGTGCCAGACTTCAACAAAAAAGCTTAGGAACAGTGTCCAAGCCCTGACTTCAAGCTCCAGTACTGGTATATTCTCTCTCTCTCTCTCTTCCCCCCCTCTTTCTCTCTCTCTCTCAAACACACACACACACACACATATAAGTTAAGAGTGTGGTTCAATTTTTAGTTGCATCTTTTTTTTTTTACTCTTTGCTAGTTTTAAAATGATTGTAGGGAACATTTTATCTTGTATAAAGTTATATATAAATGTGTGTGTATATATATATATACATACATACATATATATATATATATATATATATACATTCACATACACACGTTAAGAGTGTGGTTCAATTTTTAGTTGTCTTCTTTTTATTCTTTTCTAGATTTAAAACAATTGTAGGAATCATTTTACCTTGGATAAAATTATATATAAATGTGTGCATACATACATACATGTACACACATATGTGCGTGTGACAGACAGAGAGAATGAGAGAATCCTAAGGCTAGAACTCAGGGCCTGGGAGCTGTCCCCTAGCTTTTTTCCTTAAAGCTGGTACCATTAAGCCACAGCTCTACTTCTAGCCTTGGGGTTTGAATTTAGGGCCTCACACTTGCTAGGCAGGTGCTCTACCATGTTAGCCACACCACCAGCCCCATTTGTTTTAGTTGTTCACCTAGGCCAGCCTCAGGTCTTGCCCTTCTGACTTCTGCCTCCCATAGGGCTGGGGTTACAGTTGTGTACCCCGCGTGGTTGCGATGTTGAGTCTCACTAAATTCTGCCCAGGCTGGCCTTGAACTGGGATCCTCCTGATCTCTTCTTCCTAAGAAGCTAGGATTGCAGGTGTGAGCCACCTCCCCTAGCCTTTTTAAAGATAAGGATCTTTGAAGAGTAGGATCTTTAAAGGGGAGATAAAGTATTTTCTAATGAAATTAAATAACATTTAAAAGTTCACTGCTACCTGTAGTGGTCATTTAAATGGTAGATACGACTGACCTAAGAAAGAATAAGTATAAGGTAGAGGAAACATTTATAAGGTAGAGGAAACACTGGTGACAAAGAAAACTTTGCTCAGTTTGCAAATGAAGAAATGAGATGTCAAAGGCCTCAGACATTTGCTCAGATCCCCTATGCAAATGGTACCGGGGAGCCTGGATCAAAGTCCCTTGATGTAAGTCTGTTGTAGGTACCTAGAAGTCTAGCTAGAAGATAGATCCTGAACCCTCTCCATGCTTCCCCCAGCCCTGCACCTTTCTTGTCTGCTCTGGTTTTATAGTGGATGCCCACCAGAATGCTCCTGAGCCACTGCGCATGCATATACACAACACACACACACACACACACACACACACACACACACGAGTGAGCCATCTTTACAGTCTGTGTGCAATGGAGCCTGACCTAACCACACAGGCAGGTCCTGGGCCACGCTACAGATGTAGTATGTGACAAGTTCTCCACCACCCTACAGGCACAGATACCATCTATATGGGACAAAGAGATAAGTCCAACAAGTGTACTCAAGTGGAAGGACTTTTATACCCTTGCCAGTCAACTGACAGTATGATTTGCTCATCTTGTCCTTAAATACAAAATAATAATAATAATATCTGATTCAAGTTAACACTTCTCAACAACACGTGAAAGAACCCATATGCTCACTAGATACCGTCTGAAACTTGCCTCCTACCTGCCCAGCAAGGCCTTCTCCAGAACTCTGTCCTCTGCCCTCAGCCGAGCCTGTATTTTTCCAGGATTATCCTCCAACATCATTGTTTATCTTTACATACCATGTGCCACTCAGATATGGTTAGTTCTGATGTACAGACAGTGTCTGTGTCTACCTCCTCAAGCTCTACTCACACTGTGTCCAAGTGTCTACAGTCTGTACACACTTGGAAATATCAGTGGTCACCTGTGTCCCTACCAGGCTCCCTAAAGAGAGAACACACTCTGTACTCTGGGCTTGATCCTGACCTAGTAGTCATCCTACTGCATTCAGGCATGACACAGCTACAATGTGACAGGAAATCTGTAAAGCACAGTCTTACTCACTAAAGGAATTAGAGAGGAATTTTTTTTTTTTTTGCACAGCCCATTCCGTTAGAGTATAAACATCCTCTTCTCCACAGAGGTGAGTAATGGCTACAGTTCTGAGCACAGGCAGAGACAGGATGAGGTATCTTAGTGATGGCAGACTTCCTCCAGACCTCAGGCGTTTTTACATCTGTACGACCCCAGCAACCTATGGCTTCTTACAAGACAGGCTCAAGTCACCCCTTAACTGTGTGTAGTGCAGCCTGCTGTCTCCCTTCAAATCACACACCATAGATAGTGTCCATTTCAAGTCATCAGGCATAAAATAGTATCTCGAAGACACACCCATCCCCACTCAGGCAACTTAGTCTTTGAACTGACTTATATGCTTATGAGAACCTTGCTTCTTGAATTTTCTAGAAAAGCCCATTTCTAGTACTCTTGACTTAGAAACACAAATCACGGAAGTACTCTTGAGATCGCAATACTTCAGAGTTTACCCTGTACAATCTTTACTTCTGTCTAAATTAGGAAAATGTCTTTTACCCCCAGCCAAAAAAAAGACCTTCTCATTTTGATTTAGAGAAGGAAATCACCACGTCTAACTTTATTAACTGTTGGAAACTACCACCCCAATACAACAAGGCGATCCACATCATGTTGGTTTTCTGGACCACTGATTGCTAAGACCTGTGTCTACTCCATTGTAGAGCCCAGTGAAGATCCACATTTTTTATCTATTCCCTAATGTCTGAAAACATTGTATCATCTACTGCCTCATCAACCACATGGTCTAAAATCATGATGCGCGGCGATGCTGATCACCCACAAACTACCCGTCGCCCCGGTGCCATCCGCAAGATGAGTATGAGTGGCCTGTTTGTGTCCTTCACAGAAAGGGACACCTTGTTCTGGTCCACCTTGCAGACACCTCAATGTGACCAGCTTCTGTTCCTTTCACAGACACCGTCAGCAACTCAGCCTGTCTATACCAGATGCTGAAGGTCATCTGTGTGTCACACCACTGGCAAGTAACACCTTGGCTACTCAACCAAACAGCCCAGGAGTAAGCCTCGCCACACAGCGACTGACCAGTCCAGACACCACTAATGACATCTTCTTGTCTTTCCCACAGAGAAGGTATCACATGGCCACAGACAACCACAAACACATCACGGTTAGAATCAGCCACAAACCTGAGGAAACTCTTGACTATATCTGACTTGCTGTATTTCTCTGAATGGAGGGATTCCTTCACATTCCTCCCGATTTGCTCTTTTCCAGTTAGACAGCTCGAGTCTTCCATTCCTCCACACACACTCTCACTGGGAATGAATACCCCCTGCCCCCATCCCAGTCCTCCATCCCAGCCCTTTCCACGGCTGTGGCTTCTATGTCAGACCCACACATAACTGGTACCTATTCCACTGGGGCCTAGCCTAGGAGCCTCTTCATATTCCAGATGTAGATCAACCAGGAAGTCCAGGAAGAGGACATGTTGGGGGCTGTTTTGCTGGGGACTGGGGTTTGGGCAGAGGCCAAGGATACCAGAGCAGGAGTGCAGTAGGAGAGCAAAGGAAGAAGGAAACTCAAAGGAAAACCACCTTCTCTCCCTGGTGTGTCGGGCCTGCCCTTCCCCCTCCTCTGTCTGACAACAGCACCGGCCAGAGTTCACTTCTAGGTAGACAGAAGGCCAAGACTGTCCTGGAAATCCAAGTTCCAGGAATGGAGGGAGGGGACTGAGATCTAAACAGGAACATCACCACTACCTCCCATCCTTCTTATAAATCATGCTGAGAATTAGGGCTCCGAGAGTGTTTCCTTCTACCCTCATCTCTGCCTCCAGCTCTAAATAGCTCCCCTTTGTACATCTTGTCCCTAAGAGAAGAATGCAACGTTGTGACTAGGCTGTGACTAATGTGAGGCTGGCCAGATACAGGCAAATGGGGAAGAGGTGGGCAACGGGAACAGGAGTGGCTGTTTTGGGGGTTCCTGGCCTCTGCTCACGGGGGAGAGCGGGGTGTTTACATAGACGGGCACGTCTAGGCTAGGTAAGATGCAAAGGAAGGGCCGGGCCCAGGTACAGAAAAAGCAAAAAAGAAAGCAAGCAAGGAAAGAGGAAGACGGCAATTCCAACTCCAGGTGAGGACTCCAGGTGTGGAGTGAGTCTTAGTTATTCCTCAGGCTAGAGGGGTTCGCCCCCAGCGGGGTTCAGGGTTGGAAAAAGAGCCCCCCGCCCCCGATTCCGATTCCTTATTTTCTTTAGGTCCTGGGAACCATGATGGGGCGCAGCGCCCATTTCCAAGGCTGGGATCTAAGTTGGAAGAGCCCTATTCCCCACCACCCCCTCCAGACGCAAGCTCTTCCCTCCAGGTCCCCTCCTCCCCTTCCTCGGCGGGGTCCCCAGCCCCGCGGCCCCTCGCCCGGCCCCGCAGCCCGGCCCCTCCTTTCCCGAGCCTGCGCCCTGGGACCTGGCTGAGGCTGGTCCCCGGGGGAGGCCTACTTTCCCCTTCCTTCCTGTCCCGGCCTCACCTCCGCCGGGCTCCGAGTTGGCCCGGGCGGCCCCCGCGCCCACCTGGTCGGCGTCACATGCTGCCTGGGCCCCGGCGTCCGCTCCAGGTCCGGGTCCAGGTCCGGGTCCGGGTCCGGT
>NW_012267272.1:9526712-9695141 GCF_000151885.1 Dipodomys ordii | reverse complement strand
CCGCGCTGCACCTGCCCGGCCCTGCGCGCCCGCCGCGGCCCGAGGTGCGCGTCCTTCTGCACGGCGGGCTCGGTTTCTATTAGGAGACCTGAAAAGTTCGTTTCTCCTCTCCGATGTGGGGTGTTCACCTGGCCCCCTATAAATCAGGGGACCCCCCTCTGCTCCCTTCCCCCCTCTCTCTCCTTCTCCTTTTCTCTCCTCTTTTTCCTCTCTCTCCTCTCTGTCACTCAACGGCCCTATCTCTGCCTCTGTCTCTCCACACCTCTAGCTCTCAGCACCCCTCTGTCTCCCTGAACGCTTTCTCTCTGTCTGTCTCTGTCTCCTTATTTCTGTCTTTCTCTCAGCACTTCTTATTCTCTGACTCTCTCTGTCTCTGTCTCTCTGTCTGTCTCCCCCACACACACACACACACATTGGGCATCTCAGACACAACATTTTTCCCTGTCCTTGCTCTAGATAACCTGTTTTGCTTTTGTGTTCCTGAGTTCATTTTAAGAGGAATGAGTGTATGCTCCCTTTCTGTTCTTTCTAATATTGTGTGTGGGAGTCCCTAAACCTGTCACTTTGGTCTCTGTTTCTTGTGCCACTTGGCGTGTGTGTTGCCAGTGTCAGTGTCTGTGTGTCTGTCATTCCAGAACCTGATTTGTCTCTTGGTTTTGGGAAGCACTGTGTACTGTTATTCTGGAAGGCCAAGCCAGAGAGGATGTTTCTGTGTGTCCCTCTAACCACTTCAAAGAATGCCTAAACAGTCTCACGTACATGCACACACACACACACACACACACACACACACACACACACACACACACACACACACACATCTCCTTAAAGTTACAACAACTTACTTAGAGAAAATAGAGGTTTTTGTAACACTCCCCAAACACATTCAGGATTCCACTGTAATAAAAGTCAAGTAGACTCTCAGTGGACTGGATGTGAATTCTCTTCCTTTCTTAGTAGGGTCTGACCATTACTCATTTTGGATGAGTAAGTCATAATGACAAGGGTAAAGAAAAAGAATGGTGAACTGATCAAAAAAGTGTTTTTTAATAGGAGCTGTAAGATAAGAGGGAATAGCAACTGGACTCTGGAGACAAGGCTTGTGAGACTGCGGTTGTGGGGTGGGGCAAGGACAGGAAACTGTCCCGTGTTGTTCCAGGTGTAAGGATGGAAAAATTACCATGACATTTTATCAATCATAAGGTCACCGGCCTCATCTGTGGGGTTTCTACTGTCCCCTCCGATGTGTTCACGCTGCCAGATGGCACATTCTTACTTGGTTGCAGCCAATGCCCAGGGACCCAGTGCTCCTTCCTTGAATACTTGGCTCTTGAATACAGGCTCTTCTGGCTGGCTTTTCTGATCCCATTTGAAAATGCTTTGGAATTGAGCTCATTTTCTAGTTTGGATGACAGTGCTCTCTCTGATACTCACCTGTACATCCACCCTGCCCTGGTCATTGTGATATTTAGTTATCTTGTTTTGGACTCATGAACCTATTTTTTCTTTCCTAAATTTTCAGTTCCTCATGGTTCTTTCTTTAGCCTTCCCACAAGTGACACTAGCTTGAATTCAATTGCCTCTTTTATGGTTTCTTTTATGCACTTACTATGTATGTGTTCCTACAAAGACCTCTATTACGTTTGAAGACACAGGCAGCAAAGAATGGCAGCAAAGCCTTGTAAGTGTTGGGTGGAGAGTGAAGGTGGTTCAGGTTCAGGTATCTTGCTAAGGCACTCTTTCTCTTATAGATGGGAGCATCATGGAGAAGGAGAAGGCTGAGCACTTTCTGGTGAAGGAAGTGGACATAATGTCTTGTAGGTCATGCAAGCCATCAAGGTAGACTGTTTTCCTCTAGAGCTGGGCCTCCACTGAAGGACTGAAAGCAAAATCATGATGTCATCAGACGAGAAGGCTAGGAAGAGCCACTGTGGTTGTGAATGGAAAGTGGATTGGAGTGGGTAGTGAGATGGAGATGCAAGCACATTGATTGGATGAATATTGTAGCTTTAGGTGGATATTAAAGTCTTATAGGTGACAAAAGATGACACCCCAAACTCATGCTGGAGCAGCAGGGGAGAGAGGGAGGGAAGAAATGGATTGGAGTACAGTCATGACTCTCAAATCAGATGTTAAAAATTGGCTATTGAAGACTAGATGGATATTTAAGTTGTAGAGCATTTGCCTGACAAGGATGAGCACCAGACTCAAATATAAGGACCACCAAGAAAAAAGGCTGAGACGTGTGTGTGTGTGTGTGTGTGTGTGTGTGTGTGTGTTGAGGGGAGCTTTGGATAAAATGATTTGCTCTCAGAATATTTATTTTGAGTAGAAGAGACAACTTTCCTAGGTCCCTGTCATGTCCCACCTGTGACATCAGGATCTTTGTGTTTTTGCTTCATTTCCAGAAAGATTAGCTGTTTTGCTGGTTGCCTTGGGTTTGCATGTCACTGACTGATCCCTGGTCACTGGCTCCCCACTGGGGGAGCAAGGATTTCGGATTTATGAGCCAACTGATTGAATAGGCACATTAAAGATCCTTTCCCAGGAGTTCAGCCACAGGGGTCACTTGTGTCTTGAAGCCAGGGATTCAGTCTGTCTGGTTTCATGGAGACTGCCCATTTTATTTTGTTTTTGTTATTGTTGTGTTTTTATTCAGTACCAGAAAGGTGGGTAAACCCTTTGGGTTACTGAGGAAGGAAATGGTCTGCTTGGCTTGTTAAAGGAATATATATATATATATATATATATATATATATTACCTTAAATATTTCAAAATTCAAAGATGCTAAGTCAGTTGGGTTGAAAGAGGATGGGAATTTTGGAAAGCAAGGAAGCTGAAAGACCATGCTGATCTTACCCAGGCCTAGGATTGTGGTCATTGGAGAATCATTTATAATGAGCATCCCAATGAAGGGTGCAGAGTGTCTCAGGGTGAAATCTGTAGTGCATGGGCATTTGAGTTCTCAGGCAGGCGTGGGATCTCTGGATGAGTCCTTCAATGCCAAAGCATTTCAGGATCAGCATCTGCCCTAATAATATTAAGACAATCAAGGGAAAGAGGCTTCATTGTAGATCACTAGGCCTGGGCTGGAAGGACATTAGAAAAAAGGAGTATAAGGCCAGGGAGGTGAGAGGCAGAGCAAGTTTTCCACACTTTCCTTAGATAGGAAGTGTGATCTACAGACCAATGTCTTGGATGAACAGAGACCCCAACACCTCAATAAAATATACACTAACCAAGGTCAGTAGCTAATTAAGAAACGTGTGTCCCCTGGATCACTTTTGTTTGCTTACACCATTGTATTTTACCCATGGTCTTTTACCAGGATGGTCACTCAAGTCATTTTAACACCCCCCAGCATGAAAAATCCTGCCGTGAATCTTCTACCCCTTATGTACCATGTTCTCTTGGGTATAAATATACAAGGTCAGAATTCTGGGGTTGGAAGACAGTGTTATGCTGATTTGTTGAAATGTCTGGGTGATTTCTCCCTAAAGTGGTTGAGCTGGCTCTGTGCTCTGTACAAGAATCTTTTTATTCCCAGGTCCCTGGCAGCGCGTATAGCATGTTTTGGTTCATTTAGGAGCTTCAAAGTGGTATTTCATTGCTGTCTAAATTTCATTTTTCCGGTTACTAATAGGCTTGAGGATCTCTTGGTGTACTTGCTGACATTTATACACATTGCCTGTGCCATTTTGCCCATTTGTCTAGTGAGTTATTGTCACTTTGTCATTGGCGCACAAGCCGTTAGTGTACAGCAGTCCCCTCACCCAGTGTCACCTGTCTCAGTTTCATTTACTTGTGCTCTAATGTGATCTGTAAACACTAATGGAGTAGTGCAAAAATGAGCAATCTTCAAGGTTTAAATTGTGTTCTATGCTGAGCAGTGTGATGTAACTTCATGCCTTGCCGCTCTATCCTGCCCAGGCTCTGAGTCAACTCTGTTCAGGGCATTCACACTGTATACGCTACCCGCCCCTCGGCCACTCTGCCATCTCAGGGACCAGATAGCTGGTCATGGTGTCACAAAGCCATGTTCAAGAAAACCTTTATTTTCCTAGATACTGGTTTCAAAGCACAAGACTGGGAATGCAAAGAAGCACCAGGACATACAGCATGGAAGGACAGCCCAACTTTGTTACTATGTGAAGGTGCAGTACATAGTACAATGGTGCATACAGGATACTGTAGAGTATAGCAATTATCTACTTCACACTTACAGTGTATTTGGTATTGTGGGTAATCTGAAGATGATTCAAAGTGTCCAGGGGATGATTTGTTTTGCAAGGTCTTCAACACCGTGATTTCCAGTATCCACTGGGAGCCTTTGAGGGATTCCTTTGTAGTTTCAGTATTAGCTTTCTGTAACTTTTAATCATTGAAAACATTATTTGAACAAAACATGTCATTTTTTTCTACACACTAATTTGTATTTCTTTTTTTGGCAGTACTTAGGTTTGAGCTCAGTGCCTCATACTAGCTCGGTAGGAGCCTACCACTTGAGCCATACCACCTGTCTCCTTTGCTCTGGTTATTTTATGGGATAGTATCTTCTTCAGTTTTCATCCAGGCTGACTTGGACCATGATCTACCACCTCCCCACATAGTGTCAGCAGCTGGGGATAGTTCAGCACGCAGCCAGTAGGAAACGTTTCATGGTCACAGCATAACACTGTCACCTATGTATTGGAGGTATTGGAAGTGAAATGGCCTGTATGTGTCTACACCAAGCCCTGGCTATCTGCACATTGAACTCGGTCAATGCTAAATATGTCACACAGACATTTTTGTCTTGCTGTTATCTCCCAAACAGTAGAGTGTAGCAACTATTTACATCGGATTTACATTGCATTTGGTATCATAATCTGAAGATGATTCCGAGTATGCAGGAAGAGGCACATAACTATATACAACTATTGTGTCATTTTATATAAGGGACTTGAATTTCCAAGGATTTTGGTATGCTGGAACAATTCCCTATGGATATCAAGGGGGTGATTCTATATTTCACAAATTCTTGTATTTTCTATTCTTACTTTTCTTTGCCCTATTTTCTTTTTGCCTTTAATCTTATCCTTTTTGTATATGTATGTTTGTATACATGCTTATGTATCATGCTTATTTTTGGTATCAAATGAGAACTACATGCACTCAAGTACATACTGAGAAATACAGATAATTTGTACTAGCTCTTACATTAGAAATGTAGGATGTTAGGGCTCAAGGCATTCCTAAAGTGAAAGCCACATGTATCTTGCTCTCATTTTTATATATGTATCTTTTTTCTATTTGGAAATTTGAATTATATCCCTTATTTCTTCTTTTATCTTGTCTCTCTTGGGATAAAAATCTCCTTCTATTACTGAAAAACAGGTTGGATACTTTGTTATGGCCTCTTCTTCCAATGAACATTCTAGAGTCCAAAAGCTGGTAACAGCATACTCTTCATTTTGAACACAAAAGTGATGCTAGTTCAGCTCTTAATGGTCTAACTGTCCTTTCCCTTTGCCAATAGCAAGTTGTTAGCCTGATCCCTAACTTGGAGCTCTTGATGTCTACGTCTGGAGGGGCCTTATGCCTGTTCCACTATCACAGTCTCCAGGGACTGTGCATCCCTGTTCTACCGCATCTGTGTTCTCCTTTTCTTCCAGAATTCAGTCAAACTGAAACTTCGCCTATCCTTGATGGTGGACCTAGAGTCTCTGGTTGTCACAATGGCCCAAGGCTTCCTGTCACTCTCCCCTTACCTCTCCTGTGGGAGCAGAAGAGAAGATATAGAAACAGAAGAGAAAGGGGGCAGTGGTCGGATGGGGACCGCTGTGTCGTGGGTGGTGTTGATTCCTAAGGCACAGAGGTAGACGATGGAAGAGAGAAAGACAAAAATGAAAAGGGCCAAACTGGGAGATGCCATACTTCAACAAAAACATGCTTCTGTTTCGCACACAGACATCCCTGGTTCAATGGCTCTCTCAAGAGGTGACACTGAAATGGTTATGGTCATAGTAGCAAAACACTGAAAAACAAAAATGAAAACAAACCAAGGAGTTAGGGTGGCTCAATCCTGTCCTTTTAGAAATGACCGGACAACTCCAAAGGGTATGGCACATAAGATCATCTTCTTAAGTCCAATTAGTGGCCAACAGGAACGGGACATCCTCGCAATCACTCAGACCACGTGCCATGACTGCAGAGCCTTTACTTCAGATCGTCTGCATACCTGATCTCATTTCCTATGTGCCAATTAGTGGTGGGATGCTTGTTGCTGTGGGATCTATAAAGATAATTACATCCTGGGCCTTGTCTTGAGAAGAACTTGGAAAACCTAAGTGGAAATGGGAAAATAAATACCAGAAAAAGAAATGATAAAAAATAATTTTCTACATTGTTCTTTGATCAGCCCAAAGAAGGCTAAAATAATGATGTCAGAGGACTGCAAAGGAAAGTACGAGATCATTGTGGGCTGGGGTGGGTGGCTGCAAGAAAGGTGTGTCTTTGAGCTGAGCTGGGTATAAAGTGTAGGTGGGTGGAAGAGGGCCATGTGTTTCCATTGCATACATTTCCACAAGCATCTAACCACTCTTCCATTCCCAGGCTCCACCCCCTACCCAACATACCCGTGACAGGTAAGGACAGCATTTTGGAAAAGGAGGCCTCGGCTCAGGTATGTACGGGGGTGGAGGGAGGTATTATTATTACCTGGAACAATCTTCCCTCTCTAGATCAAATCAGCTAACACCGGAAAGGTTCTGAACAGCATGTGTGTTGGAAGGATTCGCAGGAGCACATGCGTGGATTTGGTCCTTAGTGTTTTGTATTTCAGGTTTTTCTAAAGAAAATGTGAGTGTAGTACTTGGCAGAAGCTAGAGCCCCATCTTGTGGAAACAAATACTTCAGAGCTCAGGGCTTTTTCCTTCCAAAACTTTGAGCCGTCCTACATGAATATCAACCCAGAAAGACATTCTTGGTTCTAAAATATTCTTGGAATGCACAAGCTATGTGGACCAGAGCTTCTGTATGTTGATTCTTCAGTGGCTCAGTTAGCATTCATTAGCCAAGGCATATGTTTTATTTTCAAAATAATCATCCCATCAACTTAGAATCTAGTCACCTGACTCTGATTCATGTCGTTTAGGCTGTGAGTTGTCAGAGGGATCTTTCCTTCTTTGAACTTGTCAAAGTGACTACAGTCATTGCTTTCCTTGTCTCTGGCCTTGTCTGACTGACCTTGTCTTTAACTGACAGATAGCTTTCATGCACACAGGACTTGGCTAAAGCAATTGTATTGGGAACTCGAGAATTTAGAGTTGCAGGGATCTAATCAGTCACGTCTAAGAATTTTTTTTTTAAATCAAGGCCACTAAAAAAAAATCCTTGAAAACATATTTTATTTGGAATCATAAAGTACATTGAACCAGGGAGTAACTAGCGAGCTTGGGGTTGGATATTCTTGCCTGGCAGGCACTTTGTCAGTTGATCCATGCTTCCAGTCCTTTTTGACTTTAGGTTATTTTTCAGAAAGAATTTCACCCATTTTGCCTGGGGCTGGCCTCTGACCTTAGTTCTACCTACGCCTTCTACAAAGCTGAGGTCACACATGTGCACCACCACATCTAACTTGTATATGGAGATGGGATCTCTCCAGCTTTTTGCCTGGGCTTGTCTCCAGCCCCATCTTCCCCCTCTCTACCTGCCTCCCAAGCAGCTGGGCTTACAGGAATGAACCACGGTGGGCAGAAGGCCCATGAGACTGACAGGTGTGTATTCTACCCTGAAGTGGAGGGGAAAGGAAGGGAAAATTCCAGTCTTCTTGATCTTTATTGTCCCTCTCTGTATTATTGTACAATCTTTCTTAATTAATCATCTCAATCCATCTTTGATATTTTGCATCGATACAGAAGTGATTTCCCCATGGAGGTTTTTTTGAGACTTGAAGCAGCTGCCCTCAGAAGATGAGCAGGAATTTTTTTTTACCAAGTTTTAAAAAAAAATCCAGTTCATTTTCAAAGTATTTTAGTTGGCCTGTTTCAAAACTTAAAAGTGCAAGGCAAAACTTTCCCTCCACACAACTCCCCAGCTGTTCTTTTGTCTTCCTTGGAGGCAATCATTGTACAAGTGGTTCTTGAAACGTTTCTGGAACTATTCAGAGATATTAAGAAACGTATTATATCCAAGAGGGTCAGGAAGCTGTCTTGACTTTGCATTTTTTTCACTTGAAGATATTCACTAATGCTTGTTCCATGGCATTATAGAGTTTCTTCATTTTTCAGCAGCCCAAATTATACAAGCTTCTAACCAGAATATGCTGGTTTGTGAATGTCTTCCCAGTCTCTAACTTCTTGTCTTTCTTATGGGTCCCTCTAGAATTGTTTTATATCTATGGAAGCACATCCACATGCAGATTATCCACTTTTCCTTTCATTCTTGCTTTCGTCAACGTATTGTAAGGATCTCTCTATGTAAATATAGAGAAGTGCTATGCAGCATTTTCTTTGTTGACAATCACCTGACATTCCACTGTAGGAAGATACAGCTCTTCATTGTCTCCCTGTTGGTATAAGTTAATGTAAATTTATTTATTATTGCATTCTTGTCATTTTTCTGGAGTCCTGGAAGAATTTTAGAGACCAGAATGATACCTCAGAATCTGGTAGTATTAAAAATAGGAGAAATACCACCCTCTCTTACTTTCCACCCTCTTCAAGTATGTAGAACTCAAGCTTATCAAAACAGGCCATGGGAGACCTGCTATTACAGCCCCACCAGTGTGTATGTACACATCTTCCAGTTAAGTTCAGGAGTGATTGCAAAACAAAAGTTCCTCTTGCTGTTGAATTTCTGAGAATATGAAGGCAGGAGGGAGAAATGGTAGCAAGGCTTTGGGTATCTATAAAAATATACTCTGGCTTGTAAAAGGGCAAATACACCCCATGAGCCATCTTACTCTCTCATTGGCATTACTGTAGCCCACTAAATAGTTGCTGCTGCACGTGTACCTGCATTTCAGTGTCTTGTATCTGTCAGGAAGGCATGAACATTTGGGTATGGCACGCTAGGTGTCTTCTGCATGCCACACCATTTAATCTCATATTTTGACTCTTCGCCCACCTCATCCATTACTTTGCTTCCAGTGCGGTGAAAACACATGAAAATTACAGGACAGATAGCTGGAAAGGCAGCCTTTCCCACCATCTGCCTTTCTGAAAGAACTGGCTGCCTGATCCCTGGTCAGATCTGATTTTCTGGGAAACATGGATCATACTTTTATCTAATTTGCTTCTCCCAGATCTAATTCTGTTGGTCCACATTATGGTTCATTTAGTATATAAGTGCTACATAAAAATTCTTCATGCTTGTATAGTATAGACTACAGTGTTGCATTTAACAACCTCAGTGTTTATTAATGTCAGGTTATTTGTGACACAAATAGCCTTTTTTCATACATATGAGAATATTTATGCTGGATAAGTTTGTAGAATTAGAATTAATACCTCACAAGTTACAAATTTTAATTTTTTGTCTTGTGTATTGATTGTGTACAATATGAAATCTTGATGTATTTGTATAATGTGAGATGGTTAAACAGAGCTAGTCAACATCTGTGCTGCCCCATTCAGTACCTTTATTTGTGGTAAGATCTCTTTAAACCTGTTCTCCAAGCATTCTGAAAGAATGGAATGTATCATTATTAAGTATGTCACAGTGTTCAGTAGATCACAGGGATGATTTTCTGGATTCTTCCTTTACTTTGGGCAAAGATTCCTTCAGGCTACAGAGCGGAAGGGAATATATTGTTTATGGACCTGATTTCTAAAGTCAATTGGGATTTTTTTCCCATACTTACCTGTGACCCCAGAAAAGCTTTCCAAGTTCTCTTTGCCTCTGTCTCCTCTTTTGTAAGTTGAGTGGAGTAAATGTAATAAATTCATAGAATTGTAAGGAAGTAAAGACATGCATATAACCCAGCACTGATAGCATGTAACACTGAAACTTAATAAGCTCTTCATAACTGTCATCTGTTAAAATGATTGTTTATCAGGTGGTAGCCAAACATGATTTAAAATTTCCCTCCCTGGTAGAAATGATATCACAACATCAAATGGAATGTCCCAAACTGAAATAAAAGGGCATTCCAACATCCACAATGCCTGTGCTCCCAGGTTAATTACAATGGAAAAGGTAAGGGGATGATTGGGTAAAATTACAGGCATATTTGGGGTAAGGTATTATTCCGCCTCCAAAGGTGGAGAGAGCCTGGCATTTGCTACCGTGTGGACAGACCTAGGGGACATGATGCTTAGTGAAATTAGCCAGAAAATATTACATGATCTGATGTCTATGTGGAATCTAAAAGAGGGGGAAAAAGTCAAATATATGGAGACAGGGGATATGAGTGGTCATCACCACCAAGAGGGAGGAGAAGAAGTAGGGAGACATAAGTCAGAGGAAGCAGAAAAGCAAAGATGTAGGAAGAATGATACAACATGAAGATGGTAGCTAATAAACCTGTATTGGGTTCAGGACGCTCATCAGCCGGCGGGAGCCGTGTTCTGCTGGCAGGATGAGTGGAGGTCGGTGCTGGGCGATCCCTGATCCCTGGGCCACAGAGGCTGCACACACCAGTTTCTGGCATCTGCAATTTGATCCTCCTCCCCTATCATTTACAATGGTAATTGTCTTCACCCTCAGCCAAACTTTTGGGGAGCTCCCTGCCTGATACCATCCTGGCATTCCAAAAACCACCGCTTCAGTAACTCTAAATAACTATTCTCAGTATGCTTTTACTAGTCAGGGCGACATTTCTACCCTACTCGATCATTTTCCTCTTGGTGATCATAGAGTAATAGAATGCTCTTGGTTATTAATAGCTGTCACTAAGTACATAGTAAAAGCAAGAGTTGGGGAAATTTAATGAAGAATAACTTCTTACCCTTAACAGAATGGAAGGATTCACGGCTGATGCTAATGTAATATGCTACCCCGAGGAAATGGAGACTTGGGAACCATAGTGTTTAAATAGGAGTATTATATTTACCCCTTGTGAAGTGTGTACATTCATAAAATGGGATGAGACTGAGAAGTAGTCATCACCATGGTGATAAATGAGGGTATTGCCTACGGTTGGCCTGTGATCATGCAGCACATGGCACACAGCATGTAATTAGTAATAACACTATTAATATTATTGTTGTTAAAATCCTTTCTTTTTCTCTAGTCAGTTGCCTTTGCTTCAATCTTTCCACACACACCTAGTGCAATATATGCAGGGTTCTCCAGAAAAATAACACCAATACATGTAATTCTAAGAAGAGACTTACTAGACTGGACTCCAAATCAGTGGTAGCATAGTTCCATGGTGGCTCTCTGTAAACTAGAAACACTGGAGAAGTTAGAAGCCTCAGAGTGAGGGAGAAGCTGATGAGGAAGACCCAGTGTGTGCAGTTGGAGGCTGCAGGCCTGAGAAGGCCACCGGTGGGTGTCTGCTTTCAAAGGCTGAAGAACCGGGGTCATAGGTGACAGTAGTAGAACATGCAGCCTGCCATGGATAGCATAGCAGGAATAAGAGGCATTTCCCCCTTATTCTGCTCTGGTTCCATCTGCCCGTGTAATGAGGGAATTTTCCCCACTCAGCTTGTGGACTCACATGCCAGCATCTCTGGAAACATCCTCATAGACAGATCTAGAAGCCAGTCCTGCCCATTTTTCAGGCATCTCCCAATCCAGTCAAGTTGACCACCAAAATTAACCATTGTACACACCAATTAGAAATTAAGTGATGATACTTACACTCGGCTAGCATGTTTGTGTAGAGAATCTCTGAAAAACAGGTATGAGTGGTCATCGAAAGCCCAAGGCAGAGTGAAAATGGGTTTAGTTGAATTTTTCCTGGAACTCATGCCTGGATATGTGTGCATCTAATCTGACTACAACAATGATAAAACTGATTATAGGACTTGGCCAATAAAAAATCCATTAATCCCCAAGCCTGAGCAGACATTCAGGGATATTTACTATTAATACAAAGAAGTATAGCTGACAGGAAACAGGCAAATATGAGATGAGAGTAGATGGATGTGTTAATAGGCTCTATGCTGTCACTGTAGTATTTTTAAAGAATATTGATGTGGGGCTGGCTGGGAAGGTGGCTGAGTGGTAGAGAGCTTTCCTTCCATGCATGAGGCTCTGGGTTTGATTCCTCAGTACCACATAAGCAGAAAAAGCTAGAAGTGGTGCTGTAGCTCAAGTGGTAAACCTCTAGTCTTGAACTGAAGAGCTGAGGGACAGTGTCCAGGCCCAGAGTTCAAGCCCATGATGAACAAAAAAAAAAAAAAAGAGTATGGATGTGATTTTATGTAGTAATTATCCATTAATAATATTAATCTTATCATTTAAACCAATGTCTAAATCAATTTAAGCCAATTATTAATATTAATTTTATCAATCATTGCCATTCATGATATTAATAATTGTTTATTGTCTGTATTATTAACTATTGTGTACTGAGTGGTGAATATTTGTAGCTCATCTCGTGATTGACTCATGATTACATTTTGACCATTTTTTAAAAAATAGTGACTCATAAAATTAGTGGGAATTGGACTTTTCAGAATTTGTCAGTGATCAAGTATTGTGAATTCAGAATTTGTGTGCAGGCTTGAGTATGAGGTCAGACATTGGTGCAATGGTGGAAAGGTTATGATGGGTGTGTACTCATGTATGTGAAAACATTTCACAACATAGATAGATCTCCTAGGGCTGTTTATAACTCGTCCCTTCTTTGCTATGAACGTAACAATCTACGTACTAATAGAAATCAGAAAGGCCATGCCTGAGATGCCTTTGGAGTGGAGAACTTGCTATCTGCGCCCTGCTTAGCATTTGTCACATGGGAAATTGAAAATAGAGTGACCTTCATCAAAAAATTAACTTTTAGCAATATAAAGAATTGCTAAATTCCTAAGAGGTGAATAATGGAAAATGTGGGAATGAAATAAATCAGTGAAACTTTTCATTTGACAAGTCACTGTAGCAATAAATGACAGTCAGATCGCTGGTATTTCTGTGACCTGGCAACATGTCAAGCAAATACTTGGGATTTTGTGCTGAAGTCCTGAATAACATTTCCTCAACCTACCATGGCACAGAAATCAACAGTGTGCTGGGGCAACATTTTTCTAGTATGAGTGCCAGACAAAAGTAACTTGAGGCTAAACTGTTCAACTTGTGCCCACTGCCTCTGGAAACAAATTTTCTCCAGGATAAATGTAAGGAAAAGGCTGTTTTTGATTAGACCCTGGCTAAACTGTAGTTAGTACATAGTGCAGGCATTAGTGAGATGCTATCCAGAGAACTGGGTGATAAGAACATAGCATTGCCTTCTGAGAAATAAACATGGGAAAGCCAGTCATCCTGGCTTGGAAGAGCTGGAGCTGGAAGACACCATGAGTAAGTGAATATCTGGTCTTTCATGTGTACCCAGAATGCCACTGTGTGAGGCAGTGAGGAGGAGTATAGTTATCCCCCACAAGTTCCCAGGGAAGCTAAGAGGTAAAGAGCAGTGTGCATGGTAGACAGGGGCTGTCATTGCTTCTGTCCTGTGCCTACGCAGGCTGGTCATGCGATCAGTGGCTTCAGTGATCATTGGTGGACAATCCTAGCCAGGAAAGTCTCCAGCTACCCACCTCTGTTCTGATCCCGGGTTCACCCGGGTTCACCGAGCAACCGCTGGATTCTCATTAGATTTCTGGTGCAGATATTTTGATGGAGGGCAAATGTGGTGATCAGCAAAGTTCTTGGCTGATTTGGCAATTCCGTTTTAAAGTAAATTCATTCCATTTAGGCTTATTCATTCTTCACATTTTAGTTTGGCTAGTACAACAGAGCTGAGAAATGTGTTCGCTAAACAACAATGTCCAAAATCTGGATCTACATACAATGTGAGAAGAGGCTCTGGACCTAAAGCACTTCATTTCAATCCAGTGTGAAGATGATTATTCTGAGATTCTCCCTGCAACCCAGAAGAACATCCTTCTAGATTCCCTTCACTAGTAGCAAAAAATGACAGTTTTACTTACGAACATGACTGATAAATTCTGATATTAGCAAGGCACATGAAAATTCTAATGAATATTGTAAATCCATGATATTTGGCCAGAACTTATGTGTACTTTTCATAATAATTCTAAATAAAACTGAAAGCACACCAAAATTACTGTGCTTTGCCAAATTTCTCTAATTAATGTACTTGTTTATTTTCAGTCAGTTTGATACCTTATTTTTCTGAACTTCCAAAGACTATAAAAGGAAAGTGTGGTAAACAAATGCAGCAGTGATACTCACAAGATACTATGTTGAAAATGAAGTATACCACTTGTGGGTAGGGATAGGAGAAACGGGGAGGGAATGAGAGAAGGGGTGACACTGTCCCCAAAGAAATGTACTTATTACCTGACTTAAATATTTGCAACCTCTCCGTACAACACCATTGTACTGCTACAGTTTAATGTGTCTAGAGCTTCTTGATTGGACTCACCCTTCCCATCATTCCCCCAGGAGCATTTCACATTTCCTACTTCTCTTAGGACATAGGTACTTTGAGCAATCTTGATATATTTGTTCCCTATTTCTTTTTTCATCCATATACCTGCTTCTCACTTCCTCCCCCCCACCTCTAACCTACAATCTCAGCTTCTATTACTAGTTTCTGTTGTTTGAAAATTTTCTATTCCATACAGTGTTCACTGCTGTATGTGCTGTATTTTAGCCAATGGAATAGTGTATGTAAACATATGCCTCTATGAGAAGTTATATTTGCTGTCTAACTTTTATGTATGAGAGAATAAATGCACCCTGGGCCTTTCTGGACCTGGCTTGCCTGACTAATGCTATTTTCCAGACCCACCATTTTCCCTGGAAATGACAATTTTATTCTTCCTGATAGCTGCATAAAATTCTTGTGTGTGTATGTGTGTGTGTGTGTGTGTGTGTGTGTCTTTTAAAAAATATATTCACCCATCATGGATGACTGTTGTGTGCTGTGCTGTGCTGAGCACGGGCATCCACATGCCTTCTTTTGTAGCCTGAGGGCAGTCTTTAAGATAAATGCCCAAGAGGGGCTTGGAAGTTGGCTCAGTGGTAGAGTGCTTGCCTTGCATGCCTGAGGCCCTGGGTTCGATTCCTCAGCACCACATAAGAAAAAAGCCAGAAGTGGCGCTGTGGCTCAAGCGGTAGAGTGCTAGCCTTGAGCTGAAGAGCTGAAGGACAGCACTCAGGCCCAGAGTTCAGGCCCCACGACTGGACCCAAAAAAAAAAAAAAAAAAGATAAATGCCCAAGAGTGACATTGCTGTGTTTAGCTTTTGGAGGAATCTCCACACTGATTTCCATAGTGGTTACACTAGTTTATATTCCCACTAACAGTATTTGGTGCCTTTTTACCTGTCTCCTCACCAGCATTTGTTCTTATTCATATTCTGGATGATGGCCATTCTTACTGGAGTGAGATGGAATTGCAATTAAAAAAAAACAACTAAGGAGTTGTACAAAGAAGCTTCAAATTCATAAGTCATTAGTAATGAGTACAATACAATGGGCAATGTCACCTTTGCTTCTCTTTCCTTTATTTCCCCCTCCCATCCCTACCCACAAGGTACATAGTTTATTTTTACATTATATATATTGATTACAATGGCTGCATTTGCGACGTTGTTTTGTTTTACATTTCCTTTATAACCAGAGATGTTGAAAACATAAAAATATTGTGTTGTGAAGATGTGTGTGTATATCTATCTATCTATCTATATACATACATATATCTCTTTTGACAGTCTTAACTTCTCTAGTCCTTCATATTTCCCTTTTGTGGATTTCTGATGATTATTTGTAGATTAAAAATCACTGTTTACAATGTATGAGTTTCTTTGGAAGATAAATAGAGAGATAAGAAGAAAGAGAGACTTAATGAATGCATTCAGATTCTTTGAGACCAGGTATCACATGATTCAAAAGTTCGATTTCATTTATATGACTTGGTTGTTAACAGCATTCCTTGGGAATAAAGAACAAGTACCCTTGTTCTTGCAGTTCTTAGGCAGTAAACATTTGTTGAGTGAGCAAATGGCTACATAAATACAGATGAATGAGAAAATGCTGAAATATTGCTTTTGACTGACCATACATTTAAAGGAGTTGGGTGTTGTGTCTTGACCAAATCTTGCATACTGTAATTCTACCAAATTAAAGATAATTCATTCCATAGGAAGAACAGATATGTTGATGTTTAATGATGATACTTGTAGAATCTCTAAAAAACATTAAACCATTGAACACTTGAAAGACATTTCCTTTTTTCCACCCTACATTTTATTTCATTTAACATGGTACTAAAACCATTTTACTCAAACTCAAACTGAGCAAAGCATTGGCAGAAGTGAGGGGAGAGACTAAAAAAAAAACAAATTAAATATAACCGATACAAATATAATATACAGTTATTGCTTTATGCATGAGATAATACTTTTTATATGTAGGTCAAGATATTTAAAATTGGAATATATTTCTTTTTGGTGGTATTGGGGATTTGAACTCTAGACCTTATATTTTCTAGGATGATGCCATACCTCTGAACACACTGATTTGCACTGGCTGGTTTTCTTGTCTGTTTGTTTTGTTTTTTGTCAGTCATGGGCCTGAACTCTGTGCCTGGGGTGCTTGCTGTCCCTCAGCTCTTCAGCTCCACCATTTGAGCCACAGCACCACTTCTGGCTTTTTCTGCTGATGTGGTGCTAAGAAATCGAACCCAGGGCCTCCTGCATGCAAGGCAAGCACGCTACCACTGAGCTGCCTTCCCATCCCTGCACTGGCTGTTTTTCAGGATCCACTTTTGCTTCCTGCCTGAGAGAAGACCTCACTTCAATCTGCCCAATTCTACTCTTTCCTCCATCTCTGGGACCACAGGAATGTGCCACCCTACCCAACTTAGGGTGTGAAGCGTGGGCTGAGGGGACTTTTCTTCTCTCCAGGCCTGTCGCCACAATCCTCCCAGATTCAGCCTCTCATGTAATAGTTTAAGACAATCGGCACACACCACTTGGCTAACCTATGGATGGAAAGGGGAAGTGGATATCTTGCAGACTTTTCTGCCCAGGCTGCCCTCATAGATATGTCCTCCTGATCATCTCCATGTCCCAGGTACGCAGGATTGCAGGCATGAGCCAACTCCACCCAGCAGACAACCAAAAACTCTTGACATACTGTCTGATGACTAATAAACGATGTGGCATCACCATGGTTTCAGAGAAAATAGCTAAGACTAAAACCTTTATTCTTGAACAGACTTGTCAGTACTAGATGGAGTCTACATTTTAAGAAGTAAAAGTAAAGATTCAATGAGCTGGCAATATTTCCTTTTCAATGTTTTGGGCATGAGTCATGCATGCAAGTGTTTCTGAATTAACAGCTACTTTTAAATTCTTGGTTCGACAAAGTGTGGAATGGTTTACTTGTAAGTAATAACAACTATCTGTTATAAATTATATATTTAATAAAACCTTCCCCTGTCTCCCGGTACCTGTGTCTCCCTGTTCATTTTCCTGTGTCTCACTGTTTTGTTGTCTTTATCCTAATATTTCTTAACTTCTTTGACTCTCTCTTTTAAACATTTTCTCTCCATTCTCAATATTTATTACTTCTTTCCTACAGTTTCAAACTCTCTTCGCTGCTTCCCCTTGCATCTCCATAGTTTCTTAAAGGATTTTTAACTACATGAGAAATCTGTGTTTGGCTTAACTGTTTTGTAAGCAACCTGAGAAATGCTATCAAATAACTCACAATAGCAGTACTACCTGACAACCCACTTATCTGGGATACTGACACATTCTCTGGATTTAATAAGGATTTAATAACACCTACCAATTTGGGCTCCAGAGTCAATTACATCAGAACTTGTATTTATAATATTCTCTTAGACTGAAGAAATCTTTTTACAGGATACCTGATAAAACCATGACCATATATTGTGCCTAGAACTTGTTCTGACAGGATATTAATTTGATTAAACACAAAAAGCACAATACTTGTAAGCACCTCACATTCTTCTGGGGACCAGATTCTCAGGCAAAGAGAACACTGAAAGACACTGCAGTGTAGCAACAAAAGAGTATAGAGTTAAGAGTCAGACGTACCTTGACTTTATCAGCTGCAGGACCTTGAGTGAATATCTTAAATTCTCCAAGCCTTGATTTCCATTAGTTAAGAAGAAAAGCTATACTGCTTTATGAATTGAATTGAGATCTCATTGAGAGGCTACATTTTATGCATTGAACACACACCCGCAGTGCACAGTGAACGCTTACAGCTGGGATCCACTATAGTCTGTCTTTAGCAGCTTCTTGGAGGGCCTCTAACTCTGGAGACCTCACAAACCTGACGTCTCCAGTGTTTGCTGTTGCCCTGATCATCATTTGTGGCCTTGGCCATCATCCTTTCAAAGCCACTGTTGCGGTGTTCATTCTGAAGGTGACCTTGCAGCTAAGTTAGTTGCTGTTCTGCATTTAACTCTCCATTCCATAAAACAGATCTAATTCTTTGCAGTTTAACTTTGAATCCTAATAGTCTGTGTCTTCACATCAGCCAAGGATAAACACAAAAAAAGTTGTGCCTGTGCTGAGTATATACAGAACTTATATATTTAAGGTGGAGGTCTCTCTCCTAAGCTGCTAGGCTTGTTCCAAAATCCTGTCTTAAATACTCAGCTCACCTCAGCTTCCCAAACAGCAGGAACTACAGGCATGCATGACTGACCTTGATGGTACATCTTTACTCTTGTCATTTCTCAAGTGTACATCTTGATAACAGCTATTTACTAGCACTTACAATATATTAGGTATTACAAGTAATCTAGTATGGGAAGGTTGTGCATGGGTTCTAGATAAGAACTGTGTCATCTTACTCAGGGTCCTGAGCATCTATGGAGCAGTAGAACCAACCCTCCGTGGGGGGCCAAGAAGGGATGTAAATACTTAGATGTTCAAAGAAATAAACATTACCATTTCCTAAACGATTCCCATACCAGAAAGATGATCTGCATATGTTTGAGAGAAGAATGAACTTCCTCAACATGGCCTTTTGTGCATCTGCCAACAAATGACAGCACAGTCCACCTGCCTAAGGAGTTTATGGGGACATAAAATCAGACAACCTTGTTAGTGCCCACCTTTGGACTGAAGGCTCTCGGAATGGCCTGGGACAAGAGTCCTGTTCCCTCAGACTCTGTGTGGGGCTGTAGTGCCCCAGCTCCTGCGCCTGACAGCACAGTCCTCAGGGAAAGGAGGGTTGAACCTGGTTGGAAACTCTTGGGGACTTTGGAGGTGGAGGGCCTGAGCCCTGCGATCCCTTCCTGCCTCGTTCTGTTCTGCTGCTAGGAAGAGCTTGGAAAGCAATCGCCCTTTCCTCTTTCTGTTCCAATCCCCTGCAGGACACCCAGAAAACACAGACTGCCCCAGAGCGCCCCTGAGGCCGCAGCTCTCATTATGGTTCCCTAACTCTTGGCTTCATTTGAATCTCATGATTCCCAGCGCTGCTGCCATCTCGGAATCCCAGGGGTTCGGGTGGACCTGTGAGGCCCGGGAGCAGTCAGTGAGCTCCAGCATCGGCCCAGTGGCTCAGCTTCTCCTGCCGTGACCGGAGCCGCGGACAGAGTGAGATGTCCGAATCCTAAAAAGAAGATGCTATTGGCACCGATGCGATGTGGGCGGCCTGGGGCCGATTGTGGAGTCCAAAATGGAGCCCGGATGTCCTGGGAGGCTTTTTAAAATGCGCCTTAAGGGAGGGAATACGAGGCCACAGTCCCATGCAAGTGGCCCCTCAGACCTATTTTCTGATCTCTGTTTTGGAGTTGAGGGTTTGGGATTCTGGGATCAGGGACTCCTTCCTGGGAGGGAAGGACAGAACGGAAAATTGGGGAAACACAGACACAAGCCCCCCAAAGGCAGCTTGCCAGATGAACCCAGTGCTTCTCCCAGGGGCAGAGGTATTTGATTTAGAAGGTGTTCACGCTTTTCATGTTCTGAAGCTATAGCATAAATCTGAGAAGAATCTTTTGTGCGCTTAACCCATGCAGAAATATAGTTGCCTCTGCTCAGACATCCATGTAGAGCCAGAGAAGACACACACACACACACACACACACACACACACACACACACACACACCTCTCTAAAGACAAGAAGTCCTCCTGATCATGTGAAAAGCCAGTAACTCAGGAATGTTTATCCCTCTTCATATACAAGTAGCCTGTCACTTATATAAGTAAAACTCTTATGAAAGCCCACGAAAACTGTAACTCCAGTGGACTGAAAAATTCCCTTCCATATTAGGAAATGTCCTTCCAGGGTAATCAAGACAAAACGGTAAATAGAAAAGTTTATACTGCCAAACAAACTAAAACATAGGTAACATTTTGTCTTTAATCATGTATTTTTCTGATTGCATATAAAAATTGTCCGCTTAGAGTCATCAGAGTGAAACTTAAAGATATATAAACAATAAAGCCTCCTGGGCAGTTTTGCACAGTTGGTGGGGCACCAGCACACAAGAACTCCATCTAGATTCCTTCCACCATTGTCTATTGTCTCAGCCACAGTTCTTGCAAACACATCCATTTTCTCAAATCATATTATAAATTTAAGCTATTTTCTTTAGGAAATGTGGATTCTTTCCTGTCTAAATACAAACAGAGATGCACTAGGCCTATCTTTGTTCTGGGTCTTAGTAGAGCCAAATGTTCATGTTCAATGAAAACATCCTTTATTCTCAAATTCTTGGTGCTTTCAGTGACCTGTGCAGATAGAAGGGATGTGCCAAGACAACCAACATCACATACATGGTCTCTAGGAAGCATGGAGAAGCTCACCCTGATACAGAAATCCCACAAAGAAGGCATTCACTCAAGACACCATCACTTGTGATAATCAGCTTTGTTTATTATATGATCATGCTTGGTGTTCACTGATAGATGACTATACATTGTTGTGCTTATGCTTTGGGCACCAGACTGCCTAGGTGAAAGTTCAACATGAGCCACATTCTAGCATGCAAGTGTGTACGCCCAACTGCTAACTGGAGCTCCTTCATGGATATGACGGCTAAATAGAATGGACTATGTCAAGTGCTGTCACTTTGTAGTGTGTGTCATTTGGTAAGTGATCAAGCAAATATTGCATGTTACTATGAAAATCTACTTTGTTTTCAGTTATTCAAGAAGCCCTTTCTGTCTTCATTTATACACAACAATGAAGAGGTATTAGCCCCTAACTGAAGTGCATACCCATTCTTTCCAGTGAGTCTGATGTTTATGCTTAAGGTGACATTTAGATTCAGGATATTAGTGGTCAACCTAATCTCCAGATTAGAGACGAATGGTATTCAAATGCAGTCGTGGTATTTAGTAGGCACTATGTGGAAAGGAGCTATGCAACTCGTGGGATGGGAGGGGTCAAAGTGAAGGAAGGGGTGACATTGTTCCCCCCAAAAAAGAAAGGTACTCATTATCTGACTTACGAAATGATAACCCCTCTGCACAACTCCTTCATAATACCAATAAAATTCTATTAAAAACAAACGTTATGGATAACACTTTGAAAAACCTACACTGTTTGTCTAATAAGTGGAATCAATTAGAATCATCCCCTAACCATAACGGATGAGTAGCTAGGTATTGACTCAAAACTACAACTTGTAATTTGAAATATACAATATTCTAACAGGTAAATAATATACCCTTGGGATAACAAATTACAGGAGCTATGAAAAGACATAGATAAGGAGACCATTTTCAGAGACAGCTTATACACATATAATTCCCAGTTCAACATTCAAAGATTTCTGAAAAAAAATCTTAGAACAGTCCAAAATGCTGTATCTTATACACATCTTTACCTTAGCCAAGGGAGAATGCCCCGTTTCCCCCTTTGCTAGCCAAAAGAGAACCACTCACCACCAAATTAGTATTGTCACTGTTCCATTGTGTTCAATATGGCCATGTACTGTTGTCTTCTAGATTTTCCTTTAGCCATGTTTTCCTTCACACAAGCTACGTGTGAGCTCCCTAAAAGCAGTCAGTGATTCTTAAATAAAATTTATTAATGCATGCAATACAAAGAAATAATATCTCGAGTAAATTCCTATGTTGGAAAAATAAAACTGGGATAATGGAAAATGTGTGGCTAACTTTGGCCAAAGCCTATATTACTTACTTATAAAATATTTTTTCCCACTAATGAAAGAAAAAGACAGGGCATGCTGTTGTACCACTAAAGCAGAGATCACGAAGAGAGAATTATAAGAGCATCACCAATAAAGGGCTTCTTACGGTGGCTACTAAGTACTTGGATGAAGTTTTAGCCAGTGTCAATAACAACAACAACAACAACAAAACCCTTAAGAGTAATATATCTCTAGGAAATGGAAACAAGAGGGTTTTCTTTGTTAAAATGAGTAATATCTATCAATACAAGCATGATTGGGTTTTTCCTTCTATAAATAATCTTTGAAATGCTGAAAGCAGGCCAGTTGAAGGTGTTTTCAGTAGTTAAGGTTCAGGAACACACACATCATCCACTGATGGACCTTCTTCTTAGCCTTCCAGATATTTGTTGCACCAGAGTTACACAAGCATGGAAGGCTTCTGATCAAGAGTTACACAAGCACGGAAGGCTTCTGATCAAGAGTCCTGATTTTTCTTCTTGAAGTTTTTGTATTAAACTGAATCTCCTTTAAGACAACACAGCTTTACATTGTTAGGCTCTGCTGTCTAAGCTAACTCAAAATGGATGTCTGTGTGATGGTAACAAATGTGAATCGAGGTCAAAACACGGTGAAAACATGATTTAACGGATCATGCATGCCCCTGCCCCTGAGGCTTATCGTTTACAGTTATTTTATTCACTAGCTTAGTTCAGTGTGTATTTTCAGATCATGATTAGATGTAATTCTAAAGGATGTATATTAAATTCAGAGATTCGGTTTTGATTCCAGTACCTGATGTAAAATATACCATAAAAATAAACAGACTTTAAAATAAAAAAAAGAAGCGGAATTATGCTTTTCTGGATTTAGGCAGTGATTGGGCACTGAGAGTGATTCAAATGTCACAACTGGGAAGGAGTTTCCTTGCACAGCGCCCTCCTCAGGGCACCCTTGACCTCTGCGTTCCTCAGGCTGTAGATCAGGGGGTTCAGCATGGGGTTGAAAAAGCTATAGAAGAGGAAAAGGATCTTCTGCTGCTCCTCGGGGTGCCTGGACTTGGGGGCCATGTACATGACTATGGCGCTGCCAAAGAAGAGCCCCACCACGCAGAGGTGGGAGGAGCAGGTGGAGAAGGTCTTCCTGCGGCCTTCCCCTGACCCGATCTGCAGGATGGCCAGCAGGATGCACGTGTAGGAGACCAGCACCAGGCACAGGGGACCCACCAGGATGAACACACAGGCTGCAAAGATGACCAAGAGATTGAGCCTGATGTCAGCACAGGCCAGCTTGAGCACTGAGAGGATTTCACAGAAGAAGTGGTTGATTTCATGAGGCCCACAGAAGGGCAGCCTCACGATGAGACTCAAATGGACCAGGGCCAGGAGGAAGGCACATGTCCAAGAAGTGACAACCAGAGAAACGCAGACTCTCCAGCTCATGATGACAGAGTATCGCAGTGGGTGGCAGATGGCCACGTAGCGGTCGTAGGACATGGCCACCAGCAGGAGACACTCTATGATAGCGAAGGTCAGGAAGAGAAAGGTCTGAATCATGCATCCAGCAAACGAGATGGGCTTGGCGGGATGCAGGAGGTTCACCAGCATCTGGGGCACCGTGTTGCAGGCGTAGGCCATGTCCACGATGGCCAGGTGGGAGAGGAAGAAGTACATGGGGGTGTGCAGTCTGGGGTCCAGATAGATGAGCCCCAGGATGACGCCATTGCTCAGTAATGTGAAGGAATAGAAGAATGAGAAAATTCCAAAAAGGACTATATGAATCCTAGGTCCAAGACCAAATCCCAGAAGGATGAATTCTGTGACCATTGTCTGATTTTTCTCCATGGCACTATGAAAATGAGACTCAAAAAAATGTCAGATACAATTCTTTTAAAACATCTTCTTATTATGTCATAGGCGTTAGATGTGTATAGATGTGTTAACAAATACCATTAGTATCTCAGTTGATTAAATTAATAACATTTTTCATAATAAAATTTAAATTGAGTTTTTTCCACAACCTGATTGTTTAGTTTAAGGAAAATATATTGCTAGTAATGGCTGAGAGTCATTAATAGGCATGCAATTATGCATGAACAAGCCATGCATATGAAGTAACTATGATGCTTGTTTCTGCATTCACCTATGCACTTCTAGAAGAGAATCATTGAGTAGCAGGAAGAGTAATGGAGTAGCTTTAAAAAGAAAACTGGCCTCTGAAAAGAATTGCTACTGTTGGGTATGAATCACAGAGTTTCTCATAATATTTAAATGGTAATGAATGTTCAGAGAGTATTTTACAAGACTTCCTCCAAAGCAAATCACAGAGCAGCAACTTCTGTGATTAACATCATTTCTCTATGGACAAACAATAGTTGTGGTCAGGTATGGAGCACATTTGGCACATATTCTACATTCTACATTTTGTATATGTATTTATATGCATATATGTATTTATATACGATGTAGAATGTTTGGAAATGGGCTGAGGAAGAAAACTTGGATACCAAGAGATAATTATTCTCCAAAAAATGTACTCATAGATATGTGCATATGTACGCTAAGTATTTATTCTTGTTTCGAATATTGGAAACTGAATTGTGATAACTTGGCAAGTGGATAAGTGGGTGTCTCACAGAATTATTACTCAGAAGATTTTCACCTACATTTATATTATTGTGAACACCTTGAATTTCATCAATACTGGCAGTCCAGAATTACAAGTGTCACTCTCAGTACTGTTGTTCAAATGTGTTTCCAAAACTCTCAAGAATTTGGAAGCCGACTAGGGGAGGTGCCTGTGTGAAAAGCACACAGACATGATTTTCTATGCACTCTCTAGACAAGTTCTCCTTAGTAAATTTTATTTTTCCTGAATGGCCACAACCTAACATGAAACTCAGGAAGAAATACGTGGAAGCTGTTGTAAATCTAGTTCTTAAGTCATGTTTTTAACGCAATAGCTGAGATCTCAAAGACAACAATTTGCCATCTCACTGTGAGAAGCAGTGGCTAACCTCAGCAATAAGACTCATCACACACCATAGAAGCCGATGATAGAATGAATTGACACATGGATAGTCCTATTTGACTGTCACTTGACTAATACCTGTGTCAACTGTTAGATCTCTGCTACTCTGATGAGTTTAGCTGTCTGTATTGGATCTTGGATTAGAGTTTTGTCCATAAGCCACGCTCGGGTTCTGGTTTCTTTTACAAACATTCCTCAGACGGGGTAAAGACTGCATTGCTTTAGGCCACTCCCTGTTTTACTTTACCAGTCCTCATGGACGTGGCAGGAAGTGTACCCTAAGGAATGTGCAGTAGGAGACAGCATTGCATTCTGAGTAAAACCCATAGGCAACTATACGAATGATAATCAAGAGGTACAAACCAGACCATACCAGGAAACAGGACTGGAGATTCTGGGGCGTTTAAAAGCCCAATCCTGCTCTTTTGATACACGTTTCCAGATTGAGGGCAGGACAATTGGGCTTTGTGGTACAACATAGTTTTAGGAGGGTCCTATCTAGTGAAAGAACAAAATGACATGAGTAGTGAACAACGTGGAGTGTAAATGCAACTGCACTGGGTCATGCGTACACAAGGACCTTTAGGGAACAGGAGACACAAGGATCCTGGTCTCCACTGGGTGAACATCTGTAAGTCTACATGGTGGTTCTGGTTATCAGTGGTTATCAACAGCCTTACCGAATAAGGCCTCCACAGAGCTTTTCTTACTCTGATTGCATGTTCTCCAATCAAACATAAGGGAATAGCTCCTTTTCTTGTGCAGGAATATATCACAGCAGAATTCTTTGCTTCTTTTATGATTACATTCTGAATGCTAAGTAAGTGTGCACTTAGAGATTCTGCTTTCTGTATTGTCCTACTGTGCTATTATATAACACGATGAAGTTCTTGGACAAGATTCCCAAAGTTGGATGTAAAGGTGA
This sequence comes from Dipodomys ordii, assembly GCF_000151885.1. Lineage (NCBI taxonomy): Eukaryota > Metazoa > Chordata > Mammalia > Rodentia > Heteromyidae > Dipodomys > Dipodomys ordii. The sequence continues at coordinate 9,668,945 of NW_012267272.1, read as the reverse complement.
GGACAAAATCCTGGATCAATGGAACCTCTTTTAAGCAACATTTGGGGAAGAGATATAGGTGCCTTTCCAGGAGTAATGGAGGAGTTTACTATTTATTGAAAGGAACCAAAAATCATTTTGACATGAACATGATCTAAAGTATATATTTCAAGCATCCTTACAAATGACAAGATGATTTGATGTTAGGTGAATATTAAACATTTCGGTGGAAATTTAATTTTTAAACTATATTTTTATTTAAAACATATATATATATATGTCCTGTATTTTATTTAATATATACTTACATGTATTTTAAAACATTTTTTGGGGGGTCCGGTCATGGGGCCTGAACTTTGTGCCTGGGCGCTGTCCCTCAGCTCTTCAGCTCAAGGCTAGCACTCTACCACTTGAGCCACAGCGCCACTTCCGGCTTTTTTCTTTTTTCTTATGTGGTGCTTGGGGAATCGAACCAGGGCCTCATACATGCAAGGCAAGTGCTCTACCACTGAGCCACCTTCCCAGCCCCTTTTAAAACATTTTTATATGTGGAAATATATATAGGAAAATATTTGGGTCTGCTTTTTTGATAGCTAAATATGAATTGACAAAGTCAGACAATATTAAGATAATTTCTAGTGTGAAAGCTCCATTTTTCCACCCTGATTTAGCTCAATGACGTAAAATAGACTTGTTTATTTCATACTTTTGGAAACATATACATTTGTCAATGAGAAATAAATGTAAACAATTTTTAAAGGTACTTATATATACTTATATCTTACCTGATCCGCTTTCTTCCTCCATAATTATGCCAATTTCAGCCTCTTTTCCTGTAAGTTACAAAAATTTCATTCTCAGTTATCTGTATTACCAACAAAATCATAGTCAGGTGCTGGTAGCTCAAGCCGGTTATTCAAGATCTGAGGTTCACGGTTTGAAGCCAGCTCAGGCAAGAAAATCCATGAGATTCTGATTGTCCAATAACTTACTTTAAAAAACTGTAAGTGGGGGCTGAGAAGGTGACTCGGTAGTAGAGTGCTTGCCTTGCATGAATGAAGCCCTGGGTTCAATTCCTCAGCACCACATAAGCAGAAAAAAGCCGGAAGTGGCACTGTAGCTCAAGTGGTAGGGTGCTAGCCTTGAGATGAAGAGCTGAGGGACAGTGCTCAGGCCCAGAGTTCAAGCCCCATGACCAACCAAAAACAAAGCTGTAAGTGAGGTTGTGGCTCAAATGGTAGAGGGCTAGCCTTGAGCATGAAAATCTCAGGGACATGTCTTGGCCCCAGGACCAGCTCAAAACAAAAACAAATAAATAAAATCTTTGTACTGTAATAATATGAATCACAAATGATAAAGATAAATTAAATTTAGGATGTACACTTATTTTTCCCTTAGTTTGTGTGATCTCTAAATATTTAATATGAATTAATAATAAATTTCCACAGGTCTAGTTTGAGGGGAGAAATGAATCCACATTACAATACATTCAAGTACCAAATGTAAACTCCAGGCAATTCAATGTATATTAAAGAACTGTGAGTTCAGAAGTTAAAAATGGGAAATTTTTAGCCAGTTAAATAATTTGACAACTCTAAAGATCAAAAGAAAATGACTAAGAAAGAAGTCATTTCTTGACACACAGACTTCACCAGAAAGTGCTCCTGTACTTCAAATAGTAAGTCTCAAGATTTGATGAGCTCACAGGCACTTTGCTCATTAAGGCCATGAGTAAAGCCAAACTGGAATTCTTATTCCATAGTGCAGCTCAGCTGCATGGATGTCTACTTACAAGTAACAAGAAATAAATGAGAACAAAATTTCCTGTGTATATGGTTATAAGCTGAGACTTTGCCAAGTTATCTTGTGGAGCAAGAATTGATAAGACAATTGGCTTTCTAAGTATGTATTCTATTTTGAACCATAGAGACAAATGGAGGGCCATTTTCATGTGATTACAAGTGCATTGGCTAATCAATTAAAGATTTGTAGGGAGTAGGTAATACTTAAAGTGCTTTGTGTGGACATTGTAAGAGCACAAATTACAGCAGGTGCATGGTCCTGAACCTTGAAGATTTTATTGTCAAAATTGCTTTAGGATGAAGAAGAAACACAACTAAAAAGTTGGATTTAAAATATTAAAAAGTCCTCTAAAAAAACAAATTCCAAGAATTACTGGATCTTACCTCCTTCTCCCAGTTTTCTACTCTAGTACCTGACACCTTAGCATCTCTTCTATTCTTTTTCCATCCTTACCTCAAAGACTTACCTTCCAGACCACTGGAAATCTACTATGCACATGTATTTATTGAGTACAGTCCAGGCAGCTGATACGATCTTCAATGCTATATTTAACAACAACAACAAAAATATATATGTAAGTGTAAGAAATTGATTTTGTATCCATTTGAATTCATGATCCATTGCAACACATATGATTACAAACTTAGTATTTAGTTTAGTTGCACTGACAAACATTCAAATCATAAAATAACCAATCTATGTTAATTTTCCTGTATCATGCTACCATAAAATAACACTAAAATTTCAAGTAGAGAAATTGTTCAACATCTGTTATCTAAACCTTTAATATAAAAATTCCTTACTATCTTTAGTGCCATCAGTCCCAAATAAACCTCTCATTAATATCTCGCTACCAAAGTAGTAAAACTTGCCAAATCCTAAACACATTTACCCAATTTCAATGTGTACCTATTTATCCCAAAAATATTCATGTAGAGTTTCAAAGATGAGCATGTCTAGTTCACATTAAGATAGTTTATTTTTACTCCTAGTACTGAAATAATGCCAGTAATAGAGTGAACGTTAACTAAACACTAGATGCTACCATCTGGCTGGAAGGACAGATGGCAGAATGAAAATCAGGTGACCTTGCTGGTTCCAACATGTGGACTCCAGACTCTGAGAAGGGGAGGCAGCTGCAGGCTGAGCCCCTAGTTCTGTGTCCTCAGAGCTATGGAGCTGCAGAAGTCTCCCTTCCATGTCTGACCAAAATGCCACAGAATACAGAGGACTGGCATGTTTTTCTTTGAGAGCTCAACCTAGTTGGCAGGTCTTGAGGGATCGGTGGAGCCTCTGGGCCCTGAGACATTGCATACTATCTTCTCCTGGGAGAAGAGACAAAGCAGTTGTATTTTTTAAAGTGAAGTCAGCCAGACCCAAAGAACTATAGGTACCATGGTTTCCCTTATGTGCAATAATTAGTATATCTAGGATGATCATATCAGATGAGCAGAAAAGCTCAAAAGCTATGTACCTATGACCCTAGAAGGTGATGCTAAGGGAAATGAACCCCAAGAAATGGACACAGGAGGTCTTTCTTTGTTAATGTTGTTTTTAATATACCATGTGATTTTGTTTGTTTCTTTTTTTGTACGTTTTCCCCCTATGCTATGGCCCTGTTGTCACGCCCTGCATCTTGTAGATATGTTTATCTAATTTGGGGAGGGGAAGGGGAAAAACAAAGTGCTGAAACAAGGATAAAGGATACAGGATAGCCCATTGCAACAATGACACTCACAAGACACCATGTTGGAAATTAACTTTACAACTTGGAGGGGGAGGAGAAAAAGGGGAGGCGGGAAGGGTTAGTAGGAGAGAAAGCAAGGAGGGGGCAGTAATGCTCGGCAAGAATTGTCCTCATTACCTTACTCATGTACCTGTAACCCCTCTTGACATCATCTCTGCAAGAAAATAAAATTTAAAAAAATCCCCAACAAGACACACAATTAGAAACCAGAGACCACCCCAGAGCACACCTCTGGGACCACGGCCGTCGTTATGGCTCCAAAACCCTTGGCATCCTTTGGATCTCACGAGTTCCATCCTTGCGGCCGTCCCAGTCTCGCATCCGATGGTTCTGATGATCCCTGAGGACCAAGATTCGTGCTGAAGTCCTCCTGCTGCCGACCACAGCTTCTTCCTGCACTGGGGCAGAAGAGGGAAGATGGAGCCCTTCCAACCTCTCTGACTGAGCCGTGCCTGAAGCTGTGAAGCTGATGCGGTGGTAGCTGGTGTGGGTGGCCAAGGTGGGGCCCGCGCATCCCCGCAGAAGCTCCCGGGGGCCACCGCAGAGAGGCTCACACAGGCCCATGCGCGCTCCATGCATGTCAGCCAGTGGGTGCATTCTCTGATCTCTGCGCGGGAAGGGACGGGGTCCTGCACGCTGTAAATTATGTTGATAAGCATTCAATGTATAGCCTACAAAATCAAGAAGCGAGAGGGAAGGTAGGGGTGGATGGGGCGGAATTGGGTGAGAATGTTGAAAGAAAGGTGACATTGATGAAGAGGCGTTGTATTCATAGAGTGCTTGGTTAAATGGCAGCTTCTTTGTACAACTAATGATAATAAAAGCAAAAAATGAAACTAAAAATAAATTGTTTTTAAATTACCTCTGAAGATGAGGCAGCCTTTTGTTTTTCTAAAAATTGCGGGATGAAAAACAAATAGAAACAAATGATAAACCTATAAAAAATAAACTCAGAGAACAGTTTTACTTTAATTGAAATAAAAACATTCCCAAACATTTACAATATATGCCAGCTTATGAAAAGCATGAAATTGCTTTAGAGAGGTAGAAGGACCTGAAAATATATGTGAACTAGGTTTTATAGACAATAATCTTATATAATGATGAATGTGATACATCTTTGGGGATATAAAATGGAAAAGGAGAAAGTAATCCATAAAGAAATACTATATAAGAATGGAAGAAAGACAGCCTCTTCAGTAAATGGTGCTGGCAAAATTGGTTAACTACTTGTAGAAAACTAAAGCTAGATCCTTATATATCACCCAGCACCAGAATCAACTCCAAATGGATCAAAGACCTCGGAGTTAAAACAGACACTCTGAAAACATTACAGGATGGAATAGGAGAAACCCTAGGTCTCTTTGGCACGGGCCAAAATTTTCTTAATAGAGACCCAGAAACACAACAAATCAAAGAAAGGTTGGACAAATGGGATTGCATGAAATTGCAGAGCTTCTGCATGGCAAAGGACATAGCTCACAAGATCAATAGAAAGCCCACAGATTGGGAGAAGATCTTCACTAGCCATACAACAGACAAGGGTCTCATATCTAAAATATACCTGGAACTTAAAAAATTAAATCCCCAACAACAAATCCTCAAAGAAACAACTGCCCAATAAACAAGTGGGCTAAAGACTTAAAGAGAAATTTCTCTGAAGAGGAAAGAAGGATGGCCAATAAACACATGAAGAAATGCTCAACCTCTCTAGCCATAAAAGAAATGCAAATCAAAACAACATTGAGATACCACCTCACCCCAGTCAGAATGGCTATAATCAAGAACTCTGATAACAACAGATGCTGGAGGGGATGTGGACAGAAGGGAACCTTACTACATGTTGGTGGGAGTGTAAACTTGTTCAACCACTTTGGAAAGCAGTATGGAGGTTCCTCAAAAGACTCTACATAGAGCTCCCCTATGACCCAGCAATCCCACTTTTGGGCATTTACCCAAATGATCACAAACAAGACCATCCTAAAGCAACCAGCACGACCATGTTTATTGCAGCATTATTTACCATAGCTAAGATATGGAACCAACCCAGATGCCCCTCAGTAGATGAATGGATCAAGAAAATGTGGTATATATGCCTCCATCAGAAAGAATGACATTGCCTCATTTGTTAGGAAATGGAAAGGCTTGGAAAAAATTATATTAAGTGAAGTAAGCCAGGCCCAAAGAAACATAGGTCCCATGGTTTCCCTTATTTGCAATAACTAGTATATGTCTGAGTCAAGCAGAAAAGGTCAGATAAGTTGATGTTAGGGGAGTGAACCCCAAGATAAGTATTCAAATTTTTTTTCTTTCATGCAGTTGTTTCTAACATATTTATAAGATGATTTCTATGTTGCTTTGTATGTCCCTCCCCCACGGTATAACCCCTGCTTTCACTGTATTTGATGTTGGTATAATTTGTGGAGGGGAAGAGAAAAACAAATTGTTTAACTAGGGATACAGGTGGACCCATTGCAACAATGAGATGTACAAGTCGTTATGTCGAAAAACGAGCTTTACAACTTTGGTGGAGGGGGGAGGATCAGGTGGGGAGAGGTGGGGATTGTATGGGAAGGGATGGGAAGGGGAAACAAAGAGGAGGCAACAATCCTTGATAAGAAATGAACTTGTTACCTTGCCCATGTAATTGTAACTCCTCTGTACGGTATTTTCACCATAAAAAATTAAAAAAATTAAAAAAAATATTATACGTGAAAACTCCACACCAACTAAAGCTTAGGAACGTTCTCACAAACCTAACACTATCAGCATCCATTGCTATATAAATCAGACTTTTCCATATTATTTCATAAACTGATTTTATTTTATTTTATTATTTATTTAGTTATTTTTTTTTATTTTTCTGTCGGTCGTGGGGCCTGAACTCTGGGCCTGGGCGCTGTCCCTCAGCTCTTCAGCTCAAGGCCAGTGCTCTACCACTTGAGCCACAGTACCAGTTCCTGGTTTTTCTGCTTATGTGGTGCTGAGGAAGGGAACTGAGGGCCTCCTGCATGCAAGGTAAACTCTCTACCACTGAGCCACCTTCCCAGCCCTCCATATTCTTTTTAAAGTAGACTGAAATGACTCTTCATAGCATTTACTACATGAAAAGAGCATTGTAAAAATGATAGCTATATGTATGCAAGAACTCAGAACACACATGACACAAACAGTATTAGTTGAAGTAAAAGCATTTATTTTATATGCAGACCCATTTCCTTTCATTGGACCTTTATAACATTTAAAGAACTTGTGGGAACTGATCTTTTTCTACAATCTCTGCAGAGTTTTTGCGGTCACTGCAAATGTGATGTAAGTCTTAATATTTGCCCAGGGACTGTATGTGACTAATAGGACAATAGGATGTCAAGTGTTGTCATATGGCAGTATCATTCAGGCATGTTTCTTTTAGAAATTATATACCAAATCATAACACTTGTGAACACAAAAAGTCAAATATATATGTCTGTTTTGTTGGATAGAGGGCTGTTATTTTGATAAGACTCTAAAAAATATCCACTGTGGTTCCACTCAGCTAAAGAAGCATCAAGGTCAAATAGCAAATTTACCCTCTACTGTTTCCTTTTTAAACAATTTTATTGTAAAGATGGTGTACAGAGGGGTTACAGTTACATGAGTCCGGTAATGAGCACATTTCCTTTTGAACAGTGTCACCACTCTCCCTCATTTTCTCCCAGTTTTTCCCTTCTCAACTTCCCTCCCTCCAAAGTTGTGTAGTTCATTTCCAACATAGCATCGAGAGGGTTTCACTGCTGAATTGTTTCACCCTTTGTCCCACCATTTCTGTGCTTCCCCATACCCTCCCTAAACCAAGTGAACTTATATCCAAGACAAAGGGTACAGAAATCAAAATGTTCCACTCATTTCTGTGATTGTTGAGCAGTGGGTCTTTCAGATCCTTGGAGCTACAGTTCCTTCTCCATCACTTTTTCCTCTGAATTTCAGCTTAGAGTCATCTGTTCTCTAGCAGATAGCTTGAACAAAGATACTGACTCTCATATCTTCATTCTAGGACTTACCTGAGCCATATCCCAGTGCAAATGAGAGCAATCTTTATTATCAACTTCTTCAAATTCTGTACGTCTGTAAAAGTAAATCACATTTTATAACTCTACACATAAGGAATTGTGGTATAGAACAAGTAACCTCTCATTCGTGATTTTTGATCCAGCAGGCTTTTATGGAAAAGCTCTGGTTAATACCTATCAAGCAATCAACAGATCCTCTTTCACTTACTGAACACATCTAACTGTGAGATAAATATCTTTCTTGATTATTTGCTAGCACTGTTATTGATATACTACTGTAAGTTATGGTTAATATAGATGGTATATATAGATAAATTAATATAGATGGTATATATAGATAAATTAATATAGATGGTATGTGCAGAGTTCTAAGCTCAATATGTGCTACTGCTGACTTTTTTCATGGGTTTGTTACAATGGTTACTCATCAAGTCTGTCAATGTGTAGAATAGGAGACTTGATTACTGATTAGAGATGTTAGATTTTCTTAAATAACTCTTACTTTATTTTCACATTTAGAAATCCCCTCCTCAGTGTCTCCATTTCTATGAAGCAATTATGAGCTGAGTTGAGTACTTGTTAGCCTCCAACCAAAGGCACAAACATTTGATGGATGAATCTAAAGTTTGCATTCAAAGTGACACTGAGAAAGATTCTCTTGGATATGGATAGCCATCCTAATTTTAGAATAAGATTAAAAAATAGATTTTATAGATGACACCTTGAAATACAACCTAAAATATATAGGGAATTACACAGATTGCTGATTGTCAAGTAGACCAACTACAAAAATCAATCCCCAACCACGGCGGGATACCAAGTTAGGTACAGTCTGTGTGGGTATTGGATTGTACCAGGGTAATAACGGGAGAATGGACAAGAGTGACTGGGGTTGGGGCATCATTGCCTTCAGCAACAATCTTTTCTACTTTCACATCTTAAGACATAACTCAGTCCAACTCAGTTGGAGGATGGGATGTATCCAACTTGGGGGCCAATTACATCATTGCATTTCTAGTATATTCAATTCAGCGGGGGAAAAAAACATATGCTAACTTTTCACAGAGAGCCAATGAATGGAACCATGCAGAACATTTCCTGCTAAGGAAGCTGAAGGGAACGCTGCTGTGCCTCTGAAGAGCAGATCGAGGCGAGATTAGTGAACTTTTCTGGGGTTAGGCAGTACCTGGGCACCAAGATTACAGGATACTACAGAGGTTGGTGATTCAAATGTCACAACTGGGAAGGAATTTCCTTGCACAGCGCCCTCCTCAGGGAGCCCTTGACCTCTGCGTTCCTCAGGCTGTAGATCAGGGGGTTCAGCATGGGGTTGAAAAGCTATAGAAGAGGAAAAGGATCTTCTGTTGCTCCTCAGGGTGTCTAGACTTGGGAGCCATGTACATGACCATGGCACTCCCAAAGAAGAGTCCCACCTCGCAGAGGTGGGAGGAGCAGGTGGAGAAGACCTTCCTGTGGCCTTCCCTGACCAGATCCACAGGATGGCCAGCAGGATGCACGTGTAGGAGACCAGCACCAGGCACAGGGGACCCACCAGGATGAACACACAGGCTGCAAAGATGACTAAGAGATTGAGCCTGATGTCAGCACAGGCCAGCTTGAGCACAGACAGAAGTGGTTGATCTCATGAAGCCCACAGAGGGCCAGCCTCACAACAAGCATGGCGTGGACCAGGGCCAGGAGAGAAACACATGTCCAGGAAGGGATGACCAGAGAGATACAGACTTCTCCAGTTCATGATGATGAGAGTATTGCAGCAGGTGGCACGCAGCGGTCATAGGACATCACCACCAGGAGGAGACACTCTGTGTGTGCAAAGGTCAAAAAGAGAAAGGTCTGCATTATGCATCCAGCGAAAGAGATGGGCTTGGCTGGGTCCAGGAGATTTATCAGCATCTGGGGACCGTGCTGCAGGTGTAGGCAATGTTGGCAATGGCCAGGAGAGGAAGAAGTACGTGGAGGTGGGCAGTCTGTCCAGACAGACGAGGCCCAGCATGACGCCATTGCTCAATAAAGTGATTGTATAGAAGAGAGAAAAGAGGCCAAAGAGGAGAATCTGCACCCGTGGGCCAACGGGAAAGCCCAGAAGGATGAATTCTGTGATCATTGTCTGATTTTTCTGCCATGGTACTATGGTAACGAGACATAGTTAATGGTGTGACCATTCTTTTAGAACATGTTTTATGTACTTATTATTTTAAATGAATTTTGTATGTATGAGAATTATTCATAATCACCTGTATTTTAATTAATGGATAAAATCTGTCTTACTGAAGATTTAAATTGTCTTTCTCTCTAGAACTTAAATGTTTAGTTTATTTTCCAGTTTTCAGAAGTGTAAATTATCAGCAGTGATCACACATCTAAACTCTGTGTAGTTGGACAAATGCCTGTGCCTTCCCAAAGCTCTCAGAGCTTTTCTAGAGGGGTCTATTAAGTACTTACGTGAAAATACCCTTCATGTTTGTAACACACACTAAATACTTCAGATTCCAAACCGAGTGATGAAAATGAAAACCAAGGCTACCTCCATCAACAAGAACGTCTAATCTACTGCAAAAAGTGAGAAATTTAGTTTAAATATTGCTAGACAGATATTTATATCAAGAAATTAGTGTTGAAATACTTCATATGCTAATGGGTGGTTTGCTCAATTGATTAATTTGGTTTTGGATGTTGGGTCCCTTTTGATTTTTCAATAACTCATGGTGAAGTTCAACATGGTTTATAGTATAAATATTTGTTGGCACCATTACATTGGTAAGATCACTAGAAGCTGAGATACTTTCCCTTAATTAGGTGGAGGAATTGCGTTTACTTCAGCTGGTCTTTCGTTTACTGTCATCATCACCAATGGAAATGTCAAGGAAAGTTCCCAAAGCAGCCTGTCATAAGAGAAAGGATTGCATTCTGAGAACTTTTATGAGAATTCTTATAAAATACATCCGAAATAGATGAGAAGAATAATCTAGAAGCAAACACACAACAATATCAAGAATCAATTTGTAAAATCCTGTCATAGGAAAAGGCAATTTGATGTTAGATTACAATTCAATTTTGCTATGGTCCAAAAGTTATCTGAATGTCTATATTAAACATGTGGGGCATGGAAAATACTTGGCTGTTGTGTTTTGAAGCTAAACAGAAAGCCATGACAAAGTTCAGAGACCATGGTCCTAGCATGGCAGCTTTGCTGTCCCAGTCTTGATTTACTTGATGGAAGTGACATAGAACTCTATTTTATATGCCTTGCCATAACAACATGTATACTGAATGACAAAGATACAACTATTTCATCTCTGTGATCTGTATTATGGTAACATTTAAAATAATAACTTTAACCTTGAGAGTAACTCAATGAGTTTAATGTTTCTGTTTAGGACATACTTTAAAGTTTTTATTTGCTATCTCTATGACCTATCTAATATTAATTAAAACAATCAAATGAAAACCAAACAGATTAAGATTCTAGGGGTCTGGAAGGAGGCATGGCATGGCTCTACATTGAAATCTATTTCCGTTTGAAAACTAAATTTCAGACATTGTGATATGCATTGACTAATACATGATGATACATTAATTATACATCAGCTCAGTATTTAGGATAGCATGAATTGTTACCTCCTTAACAAATAAAATTACTTTTTCTAGGAAAGAATTTGTGAAAACACAGCATCAGAACTTGATCCTGTATTTCCAAAATGTAAATCTAGTAATGGATGAAGTGCCATATCTCCAGCCCCTCTTTCCTAATTTTAATAAGCACTTTACCTTGGTTGACAAGAATTAAATTCATAATGTATAAAATACCAACAGACATAATTGTTCTGAGATATAGCATTCCTCCAGAATACCCTCTACTATAATGAAGTTTAAATAGAAAAATTATTCCAATAATTCATCTACCCTCCCCAACCTGTCATACAGCAAGAGTTTTCTACATTCTTGGCATCATCATTCCTAAATAAATCTCCCTCACATAGGAATTCTTTCACCAAGGAAACAAAACTAGCCAACTTCTAAACACTTTCCCACAATCTGCTCCTCAAATATGTTTCAGATTGTTCCTTCTCAATATTTGCATAAATGTGAACGATGACACAAACGTTTAGTATTCACAGAGAGGATTTACTTCTCTTCTTGATACTGAAAGAACAAGGTGCAATCACAGGGAAAGGTAACCAGGCACTAGATGCTACCCCCTTTCTGGGAGAAGTGATGAGAAAATAAAATGATGCACCCTTGTTAGTTTCCACATTCAGACTCAAGACTCTCAGAAAGGAAGCGCCTGGAGGCTGAGCCATGGATTCTGCTCCGCTGGGGTTTCTGCGGGCCTGTAGAACCCTTGCTTTCTGCTCCTGACTGAAAAGCAGAAGAGTCCTCCAGGGAAGGGTTTTCTTCTCCCAGGGCTCAACCTTGTTGGCTCAGCAGAGCGACTGGGCCTTTAGATACCTCCCATGCCTCTCTCTGATGGGAGGAAGAGACAAAGCAATTGTCTTTTTTTAAAATTTCCATTCTTATTCCCAGTAGGACACACAGTTAGGAAGCACAGGCCTTTGCAGAACGAACGTGTCTGAGACAATAGCTGTCATTAGAGTTCTAAATGCATGGCCATGATCTGAATTTCATAACTCCAAACGAGGGGTGGAGATGCGGTGGGTACTGATTAGGGAAGCCTGGGCAGATGGTGATGGTCAGTGTCCCTGGGGACTTATGATGACCTGTCATAAGTGGCCATCCCCCTAGCACACACCTTCCCTTAGCCTCCATGCCGGTCAGGCTGAGGAAGGATTCTCTGGTTTCAGTTTTGGAAGGGAAACATGCTGAATTTAGCTTTTTGTCTTTTTGAGTGAACGGTTTTGTCTTAAGTGTGGGGGGAGGGCTCTTGAGAGACCACAGCCTTAACAGTGCTCCCCTCCAGCATTAACATCGTAATATGTGGGCTTTTGATGTGCTCAGAATATGCACATCTGCAAGATATGAGACATCATTTGTAACAGAATGCCTGGCCCCCTCATTTTAGATCAACCCTGTCAGAATTCATACTTCTGCAGCCTCCCTCAAATAAGTTTCTGGCAGAAATCATATCCTACAGTGAGGATCTGTGGTTTGCACTTGCTGACAAGAGTAAAGATTAAGCCTTTCCAGTCAGTGACAGCTATGTCCACGGCACACACCAGAGACAGTATGAGCCCAATGACAGGGCTCAGAATCATATTAATCTACCCAGAGTTCCATTGCTATCCTTTTCAGTGGTCGAATCCTCCACTTTCTACCCTCTCACAGAAAACAAGGGAATGAATACCTTGCACATGGCCACTTGGCTAGCAAAAACATGATTATGGCACATCATAGCTGTAGGGTTTAGCAATTTGGCACACTCCTTTTGAGCGATCCACACTCTCTGTCCTCTATGTATCAGAAAGTAATATATGAACTCACCATTTTTTATATTCAGCACTAAATACCTCCTCTGAAAACGTCTGCCATTCCTCCATGCTCATTGTGAATGAAAATAAATTTGTAACTCAGTGAGAAGAATTTAGGAAAATTAACCCAGAAGAATTTTTTTACAAGGGTTAGTCCATCTAGAACAGTGCTGGTGCTATAATTGAGAGGAATTGACAGCATCAAAAATTCAAGGGGTATAGTTTTTGCACCTACAGACTGTAACATGAAATATGTAACATGTTACTGAAATATGGTGTGTGTGTGTGTGTGTGTGTGTGTGTGTGTGTGTGTGAGTGTCACTGAGGGATGTTTTTAGAGAAAACGCTATAAAAAAACAACAGTACTGTTCCATTCAGTTGGTGAGGCACCAGTGTGAAATGGCTTCATCTCTCTTGTGTTCCACTGATATTTGCCTCTCTAGCTCCTTGCTGTGGTCCCCTTCTAGAACCTCCCAGATGTTCACAGTAACACTTCTTTCCTGTGAACACATCCACTTTTTCCACGTTTTCATTCTAGTCAAGATGCTTGTCTTACAAGCTGTAGATCCTTTTCTGTGTCATAAAGAAGCTTCACATGATTAGTTCTGTGTATTAGCTGGACTAAATCTCCATGATCAATGAGAATGACCTTTGTTTTCACTCCCTGTTGGTGTTCCGATAAATTCTGTGACTTTTCCCATAGGAGTCACTCTTGAGGATCATCAAAAGTCATTTGTGATCTCCAATTACCAGGCTATTAAAAATTTTCCTTCACATTCTATCTTGGGAAACCTACTCATGTTCTTTTTTGTAACACCAATATTGATACACAACTGTACATCGTAGTTAAATGTAGAGGGGTTGAGAACTACGCTGTCTCCATAACAGTCAAATATCTATTAATTCTTTACATGCACATATATTAAATAAATAAATACACTTACCAAAATAGGTGTTCTTCAAGAATTTGTTAGGTTGATTATAGGAAATGGGCCACATAACGCCCCTTATGCCACTTGGTATGTGATTAAAAATATTCCATTTTACTACCAAAATCAGTTTGATTTTGGATTCATATGCCTGGGTTGACTTCTTGTTAAGGTCCAAATGTAGGGCATACTTTCTTCAAAACAAATCGGAAGTTTGTTCTTATGATGGCACTAAGAATGTTATCTGGAAGTGAGTGACCACCCCTATCTTAGGGTAATTTAAAAAGTGGGTTTTATAAGTAACATTTTGACATATAGGGAATTTCTCTAATATTTGGTTGTCAAGTAGTCTGAATCAGCAAAAATCAATCTACAAACAGTTTGATACCAAGCTCTGTACCAAGATTCACAATTAATCTTTCCTATTTCAGGGGCAGGACATTCATTGGTAAGAAATAATGCAATCTGGTTAACAAAATTAGAAGTTCTCTTGGAAAGATGCAAGAAAACAACACATAGACATATGGTCCTAAATCCACCCAGAGATTTCTCAGGCACTCATTTTCAGGCTATTCAAGGAGAGAATGCCCAGCTTTCCTTCTTTGTTAAATAACAACTAATCAATACACTGCTGAATTTGTAACTTGTAATTACGCTTTTCAGGCTCTCCACTAAGCCTACAAATTAAACTCATTAACATGAGTTGATGATTTTCATATCAAATGTATTCATATATGCAGCACAAAGAGTTGAATATGTCTAAGCAATTCTTGGATCAGGCAAGTGCAATTTTGGGTAATGGACAATTATGTAGCTGGGTTTGTATTATTATTAGTAATTATTATTATTCCTTCCAAAGCTTACATGTTTTCAGTAAGTTTAAAGAGTTTAAAAAGATTGCTGAAATATCTTCAATTTTTACACTTAGCAAATGAATTCAAATATTAATTTCATAGCTGTGCAATTGAAGAAAAACTACAAAACCATATTTGATAAACTCGTATCTCATAGAAAGTGAGTAGACTGAACACATTAAAATTTACTCCTGCTTAACGAAGAGAGAAGAACATGCTTGTGTCATAAAAAGCACAGATAGGATGATAGTGGCCATGCAATTTAGTGGAATCTAGCAGTAACTGGGCACTAAGATGGCAGGCAACTACTGAGTGTTGATGGTCAAATGTCACAGGTGGGAAAGAATTTCCTTGCACAGTGCCCTCCTCAGGGCACCCTTGACCTCTGCGTTCCTGAGACTGTAGATCAGGGGATTCATCATGGGGTTGAAAAAAGTATAAAAGAGAAAAATGATCTTCTGCTGCTCCTCAGGATGGCGGGACTTGGGGGCCATGTATGTGATGATGGCGCTGCCAAAGAAGAGCCCCACCACGCAGAGGTGGGAGGAGCAAGTGGAGAAGGCCTTCCTGCGGCCTTCCCCTGACCCGATCCGCAGGATGGCCAACAGGATGCGCGTGTAGGAGACCAGCACCAGGCACAGGGGACCCACCAAGATGAACACAGAAGCTGTAAAGATGACGACCACATTGAGCCTGGTGTCCGCGCAGGCCAGCTTGAGCACTGAGAGGATTTCACAGAAGAAGTGGTTGATTTCATGAGGCCCACAGAAGGGCAGCCTCACGATGAGAATGACATGAACCAGGGCTAAGAGGGAGCCACATGTCCAGGAAGTGATAGCCAGGAAAATACAGAGTCTCCAACTCATGATGACAGTGTATCGCAGTGGGTGGCAGATGGCCACGTACCGATCATAGGACATCATCACCAAAAGGAGACATTCTATGTGTCCAAATGTCAGAAACAGAAATGTCTGTGTTATGCATCTAGCAAAGGAGATGGGTTTGGTTGGGTCCAGGAGGTTCACCAGTATCTGGGGCACCATATTGCAGACATAGGAGATGTCCACGATGGCCAGGTGGGAAAGGAAGAAGTACATGGGGGTGTGCAGTCTGGGGTCTAGACAGATGAGCCCCAGGATGACGCCATTGCCCAGTAAAGTGATTGTATAGAAGAGAGAGAAGAGGCCAAAAAGGACTATATGAATCTTTAGACCAAGACCAAATCCCAGAAGGATGAATTCTGTGACCATTGTCTGATTTTCCTCCATTTCACTATGAAAGAGAGAATCAGATAACTATGACATACAGTTCTCTGAAAGCACCCAACTCTTTAAACAAAATATATTTTGTTTATCATAGTGCTGATTTCAGGAACGTTAGAGACTATTATATTTGTTACTAAAGTATTTGTTGGTGATTTTAATTAACAGTAAAATATTACTTAATAGAAATTTAAATTACACATCTGTCCACAACCTAAATGGTTTAGGGAAAGAAATATATCAGCAGTGATTAGTTCCTTACTACTATTGACATGGATGCAAGGCATTACTAATAAATGCAAACAAACAAAATAATCAGGGATTCTCACATGCAAGTTTGTAAAAGAATTAGTACTATCATTGATAAGTGAGTGATAAAGAACTTGGTCTATAAATTGCTTGTATGTAAAATTGATCAGTTTGTCTTTTGACCCAGGATTGCAATTTCTTCAATGTATCACATTGAAATGCATTGTGATTTCTAGTGTAAACATTGATGTGTCATTAAAGGGGAAAAAATTCACCAGGGCTTCGCTACCTTCCCACAATTTGTGGGAGGAATGGCACTGTAATTGGCCAGCATTTAGTTTACTGTCATTAGAACCCATGAAAATGTCAACAAATGCATGTATTAAGAGATGTGATTGCATTTTGAGGAAGACACTCCTATAACCCATATACTACTAATGAACGTAACAACTTACAGGTAGAAATGATTTACTATTGAGAAAGTTATGACTGGAGAATTTGGTGGGCTTTGGATACAATCTTGAGTTAAGGGCAGCAGAATTTGGCTAGCAAGATGAACTCAAATGCAGTTAGTTTTATGAAGTTGCTATGTGGAGAAAGAGTAGGAAAAGATGGGTAGAGGTCAACCTGGATTATAGACCGTGGTATAGCACTTGGTTACACACATCATGACCTTCAGAGGAATAAAAAGAGGAAAGCAAGTAGCTAGCACAAGAATCCTGGCATGTGATGAAATGAATATCTATGTCCAGAGAGATGGTTTGGGGGAATAGTAATCAATAAAATTACCCAGGAGGACCGCTGATTACATTCTTCTTACTCTGATTCCATGTTCTCAAATCACCCACCAATTCCTTTCCTTGAGCAGATATTCTGCAAAGAAGGAATGGAACAATTAGAAAAATTCTTTGCTCATTTTTCACTTAGATTTTAAAGAAATGGACATTTGGATATTCTGGTTTATGCATGGTCATAATTGTGCTTTTAGATAGCATGATGAAGTGCCTAAACAAAATTTCCAAAGTTGGATGCAAAGGTGAGGAACCAATGAGGGTAAATGGAAGCCCATTTTAGCAATGAAACAAATTCCTTCCTACCAAGTGAGATGCCTGCTTTTGTATGTGTTATTGATAAATGATCAGATCATCTTCACATGAAAATAATCATATAAATGTATATGTATTTATAAACTCCTCTTACATGACAGATTAATTTGATGCTAGGTTATTATTAAAATTTCTGTAGTTAGAGACTGTCTCTAATTTCAAACACAAAAGCATAGGACAATATTTGGCTGTGAATTTTGAGAGCTAAGTGGAAAGACACGTAAAATGGTCAAAGTTCATTAGTATATATAATTAGCATGGCAACCTATTGTTTCTCTATTGATTTATTTTAAAAACCTTCATTTCTTTCACATTATCATCAAGTAATACATATTTCCTTAATGACAAATACATAAAAACATAAACAAACACTGAGATATTGTTGTTGCAGCTGATCCAGTTTCTTGAAAATATAGTCTACTATAATTATGCCAAGCTCAACAACTTCCTCCCAAAGGAAATAATTACTGTGATTCAGAAAGTTTCTGTCTGTTAAAAATTAAGATCTTTATAATTTGATGAGAAAACCTGAAGGATTCACAAAGCATTAAACACTGGAATTGAAGAATAACTACTCTTGTTTCTATTCCTTGGACTTCAATATAAATCATTTTATATGTGATCTTCTCCTTAGAATATCCTCCTTTGGTCTCACTGGGTGAATGTCAAGAGTCCTGTATAATTTATCATGACCAAATGTATTTTTTTGTCTTTACCATCCATTGTGTTTACTTGTTGATTTATAGGCATATTCTAGTTACAAGAAGTTTTTGGTTAGCTGTTTTTTGCCTTTGTCACTGTTTTTAGTTTCTATGCCTTTTGTATGTCAGTTTATCTGTTTGGGGGAGGGGGAGAGGGAGCACACAATGCTGAGACAAACGGTGAACACATGTGGCAGCGATACTCACTAGACACTATGTTGGAAATGAACTATACAACTTGTGGCAGGGAGCGGGGAGGAACTCAGAGAAAACAAGGGAGGAGGTGACACTGTCAAAAAGAAATGTGCTCTATACCTGACTTACCTAGCTGTAACCCCTCTGTACATCACCTTTAAAGTAACAATAAAACAGAATCACTACTCTTACATGTTTATTTAGTTTTATTTGACATCAATCTGGCATAGACAATTATGTGTTAATCAAAGGAAAACCAAGCAGATTTTTATTTTTCAGAAGGTGAAAGGAGGTTAAAGGGTGACTCCCCACCGAGCTAGATTGCAGTGCAGTTTTCGAAAAGTGGATTTCAGGCAGTGTGATGTTCTTTAATGTTCATATGTACGTATGTATGGCTTCAGAAGCTAAAACATGGCAAATTAGTATCTGTAAATTTGCTAAGGAAGAAGCCATTTTTAAAAGATAAAAAGCTGCTTCATGAGCAAAGGATCAAAAAAAAATAAGGTAGACACTGAATATAAACATCTTCTTAAATTTAGAGAACTCTGTCGTGTTTTTCATACTTCACTGAACAGACTTCCAACACCGCTTTCTCCTCATCTTTCCATCCTCATCTCAAAGATTCACCCTGCAAACTGCAGACAATCTAATATGAACACCTGTTTATTAAGTACAATCCTGATGCCCGAGAATTGTCTTTAATGTTATTCTCATTGAAAAAAAGAAGACTAAGTTTATGTATTATTCATTTAGCTTCATGTTTCTTGAAAACATATTTCTTCTTAAATGTAGCAAATATTTGGGTATACTTAGGAAGAATTAAATTCATCATTTACAAAAGAATGAGTTTTTGTAATTTCCTGAAGATGTAACATTATATCCTAACATACACTCCTGGAATTACCATTAAATAGGAAAAACGATTTCATGGATGGCTTCCAAATCCAAAACACAAATTCCTTATCATTTTTAGCATCAGCATTCATGAACAAATGTGTGTCATAGGGATAGTTTTGCACAGGGGACGGAACAGTAACCCAATGTTAAATATTTGATGTGTCTGTCCAGTGTGCCACTAATGCCACTAATTTTTCCAAAACTATTCATGTGAAGGTATGGATGGCGAGGAAATACGCTCAGCATTAACAGAATTCATATCTTTTCCCGATCCTAAAGTAAACCAGAGCAGTCACAGTGAAAGTTCACCTAACACTAGTTGCTGCGGCCTTGGGGCATGGAATGGATGGTAAAATAAAATGCAAGTGCCCGCCTTTGGACTCGAGGATCTCAGAAGGGGAGGCACCCGCAGGCTGGGACATGGGGCTTCTTGTCCCAGAGCTTCTATGGAGCTGCCGAACCCGGGCTTGTGCTTGCCTGCCAGGCAGTAGCATCCAGAGGAAAGCTGTCTTCATTCCTGGAGACTCCACCAAGCCCTTTCAGGACCCCGTGGAGAGGCTGGCTGGGCCCCGAGACACTGTGCGTGCCCAGCTCTGCCGGGAGGAAAAGACAAAGCAGCTGTCCTATTCTATGTCGATCTCACCTCCTGTCAGACACACGATTAGAAAACCCAGACACTCGCGAGGGCTGCTCTCATTCTGGGTCTTGGCATCATCTGAATCCCGAGATTCGCAGCCTGGCTGCCACCCCAAGCCCACTTGATGAGAGGCCAGTGAGGGTCGGCCCCGCGAAGGTCACTGTGACCTCTGCAGCCACCTCTGCGGCCTGGCTGCTGTGTGATGCGAGGCAGGCCCCAGAGCAGCAGCAGAGCCAACAAGGCGCTCTGAAACCCATCAGATGGCCTGCGACGCTCCACGCTCCACAGGTGTGGAAAAGCACGAGGCAGGGGTGAAGTGGGGATTATAAGATGGGCCAAGGCGTCCCGGTGGGGCTCATTAACACCTGCAGGAAGCAAGCTCTCCTAAGTCACAAACCTCTGTGGTAGGTCACCTTTTGGAAATCTTCATTCTCTGGGAAAGAGGGATGGTTCAGGATTCAGGGACCCTGCTCTCCTGGGAAGAAGATTTCCCCTGGCAGCCCAGAGAGCCGGCTGCCGGTCCTGGGAGGAGGGAGCACTGAGCTGTTGGCTGGTGTATTCTCCTCCTTTCCTTTTCTGTGTCTAAAGGAAAGTTAGGAACTCCATAGGAGCCCGTGGCAACACTGACACACTGAAGACATTATGTCAGTGCAGCGCCCTGGCCGTTCTGATAGCACAAAAACCCAGAGGACCTTCGGCCAGGCTACCCTGATAGGCCAGCATCTCACCTGTGCTCAGAGTGTGCATTTCCATGATGGGAAGAAATACACATTCCCTTAGAGAAGTGCCCTTCACCCCCCCCCCCGCCCCAAAAGTGCTCCCTGTCACATGCCAGGTAACCTGTATTCACTTTGTCTCACACCCAGGTGACCAGTCACAAACGTAAGTAATCTTCCTGTGAAGTCCTAATAAAAATGCAATTCTCAGGGGCTGGGAAGGTGGCTCAGTGGTAGAGTACTTGCTTTGCATATGCCTGAGGCCCTGGGTTCAATTCCTCAGCACCACATATGCAAAAAGAAAAAAGCCGGAAGTGGTCCTGTGGCTCAAGTGGTAGAGCGCTAGCCTTGAGTTTAAGAGCTGAGGGACAGCTCCCAGGCCTAGAGTTCAGGCCCTATCACCGGACCCCCCCCCAAAAAATGCAATTCAGGAAACTTAAACAATTCTTCAGCCTCTGACAAAAAGCAAACTTTGTGAGAGCACCCCTTATTTGTTTTGGTGGCTGAGTTACCTTAACAGAGACACAGCATCTGCAAGGATATAGGCTTTTGTTTCTATGCCCACCCATCTCTCTGGGTGTAACTTCTAGAATAACACTGCCTATCAAGCCCTCTTCCATTTAAGTGGGGTCGTGATTGTACTAATGGGGCAGGTGGGCAGTTAGTATATCTCTAGTGGATTTGGAGTTGAACCCAGAGTTATAGCTGGTCAGTCAGAAGCACAGGCCACAAACTTGGACTTGTTGCTCTCTGGATGGGGAAATGAGCCCTGGAGTTGGTGAGGCCTGATGTTAACTCCAGGTAAAGTGCAAAAGTGAATTCCATTAGCGAACATCCAGTTGATGGCAGACAACAGATGACTGATTTCCTGGTATGTGGGAAACACTCACACATCCAGTCAGTAGCAAGTGTGTGAGCGTAAAAGTAAGAAATTCACCTTCGATTGTGTCCATCTCTGATAGAACCCAAACATCCTGGCTCTCTGCCTGTTCTCAAAGGATCAACACAGACTGTGCCAACAACCGCTCTTCCTCGTAGTTCCACCACATGAGACAAAGTAAGAAGCAAACAATGACAACAGGTAAAACAAAGCAGAAAACAGCATAGCAAGTCATGAAATCATGCTGTCATGAAATTAGAGGTCAGGGCTGAGGCCTCACAAGACAGCTTACAGACCCTTATGCTTTCCTCTCCCTTTTTTCCATGCACCATAAATTTAACAATGATCCTTTAGAGTATTACTATGTAACCTGTGGTCTGATGGCCCTCTTTAGCTGGCTGATTAGAAATCTGAATGTCAAAACTTCTATCACCTAGTCAGCTCTAGCCAGTCAGGTTTACTCGGTTGAAAACAGTATCTTTTACACATCCTTCAGAAAACAGGCCATAAAGGAGAGGTTCTGGTCTACATTGCATAACATAGCAAGATATTGGGGCTGACAATGAAGATGATAATGTGACCACTGCATATTCCAAACACAATACAAACCCAATTACAAACACAGTACAAACCCAATTACAAAGGTGTACAGAGTACCATTCTAATCATTATTATGGTTTACAGTTCAAACTATTGGACCTTCTTTCAAGGAAAGAGGAAAAAATAATACCCTCCACATGGCCACCAGCACGGTGCACCACAGCTGTAAGGTTTAGAAATATGGCACACTCCTTTGGGAAGACTCATATTGCTATTCTCTCTGTGGCAGAAAGTAATATACATCATCCTTTTTATACTAAGTACTCAATATCTTCTCTGTCTTTTTAGTTGTGCTTCATAGATTTGAGCATAGGGTTTCACATATACTTGGCAAACACTCTACCTCTTGAACTACACTATTGGCATAATACCTTCTGAAAAACATCTGCAGCTCCTGTGTGGTCAGTGTGAATGAGATGTGATTAATTATTAATATTCATTCTGGAAGAAACCTGCGAAAACTGTGTATATCTAGAAATACAAGAGACCAGTGAATGATAGCCCATCTTATGTCTGGCATACTGAAATTTGATTCAATGCTACCAGTCTTTCGTGTGGTATTTATAAAAAAAAACCAATCACCTAAAAGATTATAATCAATTCACAAAAAGTGAAATCTTCATGCCTTTTGCTCAGTAGAAGGATATTTTTGAAGACTATGTGGCGAAACCTCTACTCTATTTCCACTTTGTTGATGAGGCGATGGTGAGAAATGACTCTAACTAGCGTCTCTTCCGACACGATTTCACTGTTCTGCTCATGGAGCTGGTCAACAGGGAGAGCCTCTCTGTCCTTGGAGCCACAGGTCTTGGGAACACTTCTGCCTTTTCAACGTTCACTTCGAGCTAAGCTGTTCTATTCAGTAAATGTAGATCCCTTTCTGTCTTAGTTCTGGATCAAACCTGAACTAAATCTCCATGCTCAGTGAGTACAATCTTCATCCTCAACTTCTCCACATTTTGAGTTTTTCTTAAAGCCCAGTATGTCCTGTGCCTGCACACAGGAGTCACAGTTCAGGAAAGCTAGCATTCCATGTGTCTAACTCTGATCCATCCACCCAGCTTTATAGAGCACAGAGTAGAGAGCTGTGATACACATTCGGTTATGAGGAAATCTTCCTTCACTTAACACAGGATAGTCTTCTTTATTTGAGAAGACAGACATAATACATAAATATACTACTGTATATTGTGATTAAGTACAGGTGATTTGGGTGTCAGGCTTTCTAGGTAAGATCCCAATATGAGCTACTTGCTGGAATTATATGTTTATATGTGTATATATATATAGGTATATATATATATATATATATACATAGATATAGTTATAGTCAGTTATATAGTTACGTATATACACACATATAGTTATACCCACATATATACATAGCCTGGTCACAAAAGTCTATGAAACTTTTATCTCCAAATAAACCTACTAAAACGTAACTGAAAGTAGAGCTGTTGACTCAAGTGGTAGAGTACCAACCTTGAACCAAAAACAAAACCTCAGGAATAGCATCTAGACCCTTAATTCAAGCCCCAGGACCAGCACATGCACACACACACACACACACACACACACACACACACACACACACTTAAATAAATAATAACCAGAATACATAGATTATTTCAGAGTTCATATGAGCAATTCTGTAAGAGAATGACTGGGTATTATTAAAAACAGTGGAGGAACTTTTTTTTTTTTTGGGTCCAGTCGTTGGGCCTGGGCACTGTCCCTCAGCTCTTCAGCTCAAGGCTAGCACTCTACCACTTGAACCACAGCGCCACTTCCGGCTTTTTTTTCTGCTTATGTGGTGCTGAGGAATCGAACCCAGGGCCTCAGGCATGCAAGGCAAGCACTCTACCACTGAGCCACCTTCCCAGCCCTGGAGGAACTTTTGAAGTGACAATAGTCCCATAAAAAGAAAGAATTTAAATTGCTAGAGTATGAATCACATTTGAGTCAATGCAACTATTTATATGGTAACTACAGTCTAGAAAGTGCTTTATATGACTTCACCCAAAGAAATAGCAACTTTTTGTTCCTAAGATTATTTTAGTGTGGGCACTAATGGAGAACAATATGATTTTCAGATTCATGTATACAATATAGAAAGTTTTGAAATGGGAAGGAGGAAGGAGACAGTGGATAAAATTATCTCCAGTGAATGATATTAAGGACATTATGAGTCTCAATATTTCTTAGAAAATATATACACTCATATACACATGATAGTATTTGAATTCTGAGTTATAGTAGATACTACAAGGAAGAATGAAGAATCACTTTTCTGTGATTGCAACCTATTCAATAATCTGTTTAAAATGTATCAGACTCACATGCTTTGCTTCCTATGTCCTGAGCACTAAAGAACACCAGGCATTGATGGCACTGTGCTCATGAAGATTTTATTGTGAAAATGTGCTTTGGGAACCTCCTGGCAAAAGATAAATGAAAAGGGAGACACGAAACCTCCAAACCTCTAAAAATAAATCTGAATGAATTATGGGGGACTGCAACTCTCTCCAGCTTTATTACATGACTACCTGACACCTTAGTCTCTCTGCTGACATCTTTCCATCCCTGTCTCAAAGACTCACATGCAGACTATAGAAAATCTAATAAGTACACATACTTATCAATACATTCGAGGCATCTAGTTAACCTTTAATGCTATGTTCAGTGCGGGTAAGTGTGGAGTTACAGCATTCTCGCTTCTGTTTCCAACTGAGAGGCAGCAGGTTGCTCAGGAAAGGAGTTCTACTCTCTGAGGGTCTAGCTGGCAGCTCTAGATGACTCACTGGAGGTGCAGGACCTTGAGACACCACGCATGCTGGGAGGAAAGGACAAAAGCAATTGTCCTCCCTGTCTGCTCTCATCCCCAGCAGGATAGACAATTAGGAAGCACAGAGGGCCACAGAGCGCACCTCTGAGACAGCAGCTCTCACGAAGGCTCCCAAACACATGGCATCCTTTGAATCTCATGATCCTTAGCTGCCATCCCAGTCTTCAGATGCTTGGGGTGGACCAGACAGTGAGGCCCTGATGTCCACACCCTGGTGTGATATGGACCCCTCCAGCTGCAGCAGAAGTTACAAGACTATATCCTGACGAGCTCTCTGATTTCAAGTCACACGCCAAGCTGGGAGCTGCTAGAGAGGCCAGAGGCAAGCTTGGTGTCTCTGGGGATGTCAGTAAGTCCCTGGGCTCATGATCTTCGAGATCCCAAGCCATGGATGCAGGTACCCCATGGAAATAGTCTCTCACCTTTGTCTTGAAGAGGAGAAAAATCTGAGTTTAGTATATCATGGAAGGGAAGTTAAGAATGCATGCAAGGTCCTACTGGAAGCTTTCTGCATTATCTAGATTGAAAACACTTGAGTTTTACTTCATTACTTTACCAGACACAAACATGTCAGAGTTTTATTTTGAGGATCTCCTATCAATCCATCAATAAGTCATGCCGTTTCTTACATTGTGATCCCTGCCTTGCTAGTGTTATGCCTTGACTTTGTGTAAAACCTGTCATAGTTGCCAATTTGGGGTGCATTTCAGCCTGTGCTGAGACTCCACGTCTGAAGAAGAAACACTTTGAAGGGTAGCAAATAATGGCTCCTTGTTATTAGAACGTCTTGAGGCATTAGTCAAAATTTTTTCCCATTTTATATTCCAGCAATTCCACAGAGAATATGGAAGTCAGGGAACTAACACATAAGAGAAAAAAACACATAGAGGCAAACTCAAAAAACATTTATAAAAAATAAAAGACACCTTCAATTTGTGGCAGATTTCTATATTCAATATCATATGATCATCAGTTATGAGAGTTAAAAGCAATTGAAGATGAAGTAAATATAAATGTTTATGGTACCAAACTTTAACCTTGGAAAATGCATCATTTAAAACTTATGCTTTTACCACATATGAAGCTGACACCATTTTTACCTGTGTAAGTAATAATATCTGTGTTTTTTCAGGTTTCTTTTTATTTTTAAAGCTCTAACACAGAAGATTTCATATTGGTTTCATGTATATTCAAGAACAGGAAAACATACAGAGAATATTTGTAAACAGTACATAGTAGATTTGTGGTAATACCAGACAGTGATATCCTAAATTCCACATTGGTTTTTAATCTAAGGTGCTAAAATTGAATGAGTTTATTTCTTTTCTTGTTTTTGTGCTAATCCTGGGACTTAAATTTAGGAACTGGATATTGTTCCTGAGCTTTATTTGCACATTTGAGCCACAGCTCCACTTCTGGCTTTTTTTGGGAGTTTAATTAGAAATAAGAATCTCACAGACCTTCATAAACTTTCCTACCTGAGCTAGCTTTGAACCATGATCTTCAGATTTCAGTCTCCTGAGTTCCTAGTATTACAAGTGTGAGCTACCAATGCAGAGACAGAGACACTCATGTTCTACAACCAAATAGATTCTCACAGGCACCAAACTGGGCTAAGGTGCTCAAAGCACCTCCTCTCTAGCAGCTCACCTTTAAAGGAAGAAAAATCACTCGCCCTAGTAAGGAATTTCTAAAAGCATTCTCAATGAGTCAATCAAGATCAAGATATCCTTGGTTCAGGAAATAGAAAATACGTGTATGAAAAAAAAAATCACATGTTCAAGTAAGTTTGGAAAGCAGAGGCTAAAACCTAGGGTTATTATATATTTTTTAACCAGAGAATTTTTACAGCTCTTGCTCCACTAATAGAAATTGTGAGGAGGGGCATGGGACATGCAATCCTTTACAACATAGTGGATGATAAGAAGTGTTTATCCCCTTCAGGGATGAACAAAACACTTGGAAGAGATCAGGAGCTGGGTCATTAATCCAGAAGCATCAAATAAAATTATATGAGTATCGTGGCTGTGAGTAATACTTGGGAACATAGATTTGCAGAGTACAGCTCTCATCGTCCGACTCAGCCCGTCAGCGGCTCAGGTCTCGGGGAATGAGTACATTCTACGGGAGTCTTCGTGCTCCGGCTCCGTGTTAGTCATGGTGCTGTGCTCTTCTTAGCAATCGGCCTGCATTCGGAGCACTCTCTTCAGGCTGGTCTTCACTTCTGAGTTCCGGAGACTGTAGATGAGCGGGTTGAGCATGGGGTTGAACAGGCTGTGGAACAGCAGGAGGTATTTCTTCTGCTGCTGAGGTTTGCCGGACCTGGGTCCCACGTACGTGATCATAGAACAGCCCCACCACGCAGAGGTGGGAGGAGCAGGTGGAGAAGGCCTTCCTGCGGCCTTCCCGGGACTGGATCCTCAGGATGGCTGCGAGGATGCCGGTGTAGGAGGCCACGATGGAGGAGAACGGCCCCACCAGCACGAACGCCGCCCCGGCCAGGACCAGGGTCTCATTGGTGCGGGTGTCGGCACAGGCGAGTTTGAGGACAGCCATGATTTCACAGAAAAAGTGGTTGATTTTCTGGAACCTGCAGAAGGGTAGTGGTAGAAGGAACCCTAAATGAACCAAGGAGAGGAGGACGCCGACGGTCCAGGAAGCCGCGGCCAGGCCGGTGCACACTCTCCGGCTCATGAGCGCGCAGTAGCGCAGCGGCCAGCAGATGGCCACGTAGCGGTCGTAGGACATGGCCACCAGCAGGAGACACTCTATGATAGCGAAGGTCAGGAAGAGAAAGGTCTGGATCATGCATCCAGCAAACGAGAGGGGCTTGGAGGGATGCAGGAGGTTCACCAGCATCTGGGGCACCGTGTTGCAGGCGTAGGCCATGTCCACGATGGCCAGGTGGGAGAGGAAGAAGTACATGGGGGTGTGCAGTCTGGGGTCCAGACAGATGAGCCCCAGGATGACGCCATTGCCCAGCAGGGTGAAAACGTAGAACAGGGAGAAGAGGCCAAAGAGGACCAAGTGCATCCTTGGGCCCACTGGAAATCCCAGCAGGATGAACTCTGTAATCACTGTCATATTTCCATATCCCTGTGACAGAGGAAATTGAATTAATTCATTAGTGTGGTCTAGGCGAAGTGTTTAAGCACACTTTTTTGATCCCCCTTTTTTTTTAGGATAGTAAAATGATAAGAGAGAGTTGTGGTGAATTCTTGTGTTGCTTAATGAGTATTTAAATGTTATTTGAAAACCCTAAAGGAAATGATGTGCATATATTTAATATACGATTTGTACAGTGTATATACTTATGTACATATAGGAATGTATATATATATATTTACATGCACATACATGCTACATATCTATGTTTCTTTCATGATGTTTTCAATATTTTAATGGAATCAGTAATCTTAAAATAAATGTACTATCTCCTTTAGTGTACTACATAATTTTGTTTTAATTCATTGAACTAAATCAGATTTTTTTCAAATGAATCCTGCTTTTCTTCATGTATATTATTCAGGTAGTTCCCCTTCTTTTCCAGAAACAATGAACTCTAGCAGATACACCAAGGTTTCAAAACTCCATCAACTTTAATTTGAATTGGAAGGTTTCATGAAAGGCAGAGTATGCTTAGGTTAATGGAGCATTGAAGAAATGTATTTTGGGTCCTCTCTCCGTCCCCCTGTGTGTCTGCCCACACTTCCCACCTCTCCATAAACAACCAGTGCCTCACAAAACCTCTTCTTAAGCCTAAAGACTCAATTTTATCTTGGAGTCTTCTTATTTACTCTTTAAGTGTCACAATGAATATTTAGAAGAGAATGTATCTGAATGACTGAACAGATGTGTTTTCATGTGCTACATACAAACAAAAACAGAGTGAATATCACTGACATACAGTACAGAATACAGGCATTGTCTCTTGCAGGCGACTGACAATAGCTTGTCTTCTCTAAAGACATTGAACTAAATCATTCTCCTAACTCTATACTGTTGGTACAAAAATAATGTATCCTTCTTGCTTTGTATTTATTCCTGCCTTTTACATAAATTCAAGTTGTCTGGGAGATAGTAAGCATGAACAATAGTCCTCAGTTTAAGTGGTCATAAAATTAAAAGTTCAAGGCTGCTAAAAAATATCAAAAATCTTCTTCCATCATTTCAATGATAAGTGGCATTACTCAAATTGATGAAATATAAAATAACATGCAAATATGATTGATTTTCTAAATTTATAATACCAGTATTCTTAGGGTATAGATGTCAGTGATTATACTCTGAGCTTCTACTCATTGTTCAGACTCTTGAGGCATTATGAGATTATGAAAAATAAGTAAATGAGTAATAAAAATCATTTCTACACTTATGCAACACTTTCAATCTTATTTTTTAAGTAAAATTCATGTTCTCCCAGTGCCAGGAAATCATTTACACACACACACACACACACACACACACACACACACCTTACGCTTCACCTTCAAAATTCCATCAATCAGAAATGACCATTAAAATGCTGATTATAAGAATACAATAATATTTGATTAATCTTCTATTGATAACCATTCATGTATTTTACTTAGACCATCCTATTATTTCAAATGGCCAATGGGCAGAACTGGAGTATTAAGAGAGAAGACATGCTCTTTCACATGATATTAAAATGTACTAGTAAAGCAAACAAGCAGTGACAATGACACCAAATGATATTTGGCCAGAACTTACAATTAGGAAACTCGGGTATCTAGAGGTGACTGTTGCACATGGATACCAGTGAACCTTCATGCAGAAAAGACAAACATTTCTATCACATGGCTGAATTCACTGATGGTGCTGGAAACGTTACTGCTGGTCTCAGAATGGCCAATGACAAATTCAAGTTGTCTTTTGGAAGGAAAGTCTATTAATTTATCCTTCCCCAAATGTCACGAGAGCCTTGTGCTACACATGAGAAAACAACCAGAATGGTTTCTATAGAGACAAGAAGAACTCAATTCCCATTCTTCTTCTACCCCACAGAGAGTTGCATCTGTTTCTGAGGAAGCCATATAGTTAGATGTTCAGATGTTAAGGCAATAAAAGGTAATACCTTTATGACTAAAAGGACATAAATCTAAAAACTCATACTCTAGGATTACCATGCCTTTATAGATACCTCAATATGTAAATTTATTATACTTTCATAATTAATTTTGTTTATCCTGGGACTTGAACTCAGGGCCTGAGCACTGTTTCTAAGCTTTGGCACTCAAGGCTAGTGCTCTACCATGCTGAACCACAGAGCCACTTCCAGTTTTCTAGGGGTTGATTGGAGATAAGAGTCTCATGGACTTACCTATCTAGCCTGGCTTCAGACTATGGTCTTCAGATCTCAGCTACCCGAGTAGCTAGAATTACAGACATGAACCAGTCCTGGGACTTGAACTAAGAGCCTGGGCACTGTCCCTGAGCTTCTTTTGCTCAAAGCTAGCCACAGAGCCATTTCTGGCTTTTTCTGTGTATGTGGTACTGAGGACTCGAACCCAGGGCTTTATGCATGCAGGGCAAGCACTCTACCACTAAGCCACATTCCCAGCCTTAGTAATTTTTTTCCCTTCTCAAACATTTAGGAAGCACTTGGGAGGTAGGAAGAATTATATTTGGTTATTGTTTGACAGTGAAATAAAATCTAGACACAAATGCCTTCAGCCATAGTTCTTTCAGTATAGTCTATTTTCCTAAGTACTCCAAAGTCAGTAATGGAACAAACTTGAATATTAAGGCCTAAGCCATTAGATCACTTTAAATGGACCTTCCTTCCATCTTGAGCACAGATCTGCAGATGCTTGGGCCCTCTTGTTTGGGAGGTGGAAGCTTTGGGGGCATCTATCTGAGTAGGAAAAGAATGCATGAAGGCCAAGGACTGTGTGAGCCTTACTGTTAAGTACTTGCCTTCTTTGATCATGTATTACTTGGCTCTCAGGGGAAAGACAGAACCCTGTAGATGCAAAGGGCCTGCACCTGTTCTCTCAACTCTTAGGAATGGTAATGAATCTATGTGTTCTTTCAGAGAAGGCTTACACTGTTATTATACGGTGTACGTAAAGAACAGCACTCTCCTTTTGCAAAGTGTGGTCAACAAACAGCTCCTTAAGCCCTCAAGTCATAGGTAAATGATTTCTGAGAAGTACATTTTGGGAACAATGAATCTCTTGGCAATGTTCTGTCATTTCTGTTGAAGCTGGTGTGATGTGAAGCCAGAAACCAACCATAAACAAGATGTTTTGATAGCCTCTGTATAGGGCCATTAAAATGGCCAATGTAATGCAGCTAGAAAATGCAAATCCATACATTGAATCTATACATCTATACATCTATCTATCTATCTATCTATATATATATATATTTGTAATCATAATAAATCATCGCTTTACTCAGAGCGAGCGAAATGGATTGGTGACCATCATCATGCCACCAGTGGAATTATTGCTTTCCTTGGAGAAAGATATTAATGATGCAGCTTGGTTTCTGCTAATGAGAGGACAGACACTCTGCAGCGCAGAGCAACAGAGCCAAGCAGCCTTATGGACAAGCAGCCAATGTCACTGGGCTCTTGAAAATCTTTCATTTCTGTTGCCATGGATACTGTATTGGTTGCCCACTATGCAATGACTGGATTGGCTTAGCAACGAGACTGGCTTAACATCCTGTATTGTGTTGTATAAAATCTCTTCTGCAGTAATATCTGGTTGGCAATAATATGGGCTACACAGATCCTTCTTTCTTTGTATTCCTGCCATGTATCTGGTTCATGCTTCCTTCCGCTAACCCAGAACAGGGTCCAGGCCCAGAATCCATTTGACAATTTTCAGGAGTCCGTGCTCACGCTCACCTCAGGCTACCTTCTCTTTACAAATAGTGAGTAAGTTAAAAACCCAGCTGTGATCACCTTCAAGTTCCAAATAATTGATCAAAATATGTACCAATATATCCAGCTCAATCATCCTTGCACCAAAGATCTTAACGTGAGACCTGAAACTTTGAAACCAGTACAAAAATATAGGAAAAACTCTGGAAGATATATGCCTAGTAATTATTTTCTGGATAGAATTCCAATTGCCCAAGAAATAAAAATGGAAAACTAAAAACGAAACTACCGATGACCCTGACATACCATCCTGGGCTATATGAAGACAATATCAGTATCTAAGGTAAATAGCTACAGATCTGTGACTGTTGGAGCTCTCTTCACAATAGGCAAACTATGGAATCAACTAATATGTTCAACAATCAATGACTGGACACACATTTATGCACAATATTAGTCAGCATTAAAGAAAAATGTATCTATGTCATCTTCTGGGAAATGAATGGAACTGGAGATTATCATGTTGAGTGAGATAAGCCAAATTCAAAAGTTCTTGCTCATTTTGAAAGTCTAAACCTAAAATGATGATGGTGATGGTAATGGGGAAGAAATGGAAAAGGGTCCTTCTATCTACGAAGGGCTCAATCAGTAGAAAGTGAGAGAGACATAGGAGGGATACTGATGAGTACAGAGTATAAAAAATCCTCCATACAAATCAATATACACATACATTCAGCATAATGAAACCTACCAAAAGCTATTTTGGGAGAAGGAAGAAGAGGAACAGAATATGGTAGAGGGAGTGAATCTGTTTACAATGCACTATGTGGATGGATGGAAATACCACAGCAAAACCTCTTCGTGTTACAAATGAGAGCAAATGCAAAATTAAAATAATAGAGATTAATTTGCTATGTTGTGTCTACTTTGTGCAAATGTAGTGTCTTCTGAGATCCTTCCATCCATCCATTTCTAAATACTTGATAAGCAATTACACCTGAGCCATATTCCAGACCAAGATTCACCTGTTTGTAGCAGTAGTTTCTATTTTTAAATGCTAGTTAATAGTCAATAAAAATATCACACCATTTATTTATTCTATTGTCCATGGGCATTTGTGTCATTTCCAAGTTTGTCTGCTGTAAATGGGGCTTAGTGTACATTCTTTTTTTTTTTTGGGGGGTCCGGTCGTGGGGCCTGAACTCTGGGCCTGGGCGCTGTCCCTCAGCAATTCAGCTCAAGACTAGCACTCTACCACTTGAGCCACAACGCCACTTCCGGCTTTTTTTTCTTTTTGCTTATGTGGTGCTGAGGAATCGAACCCAGGGCCTCAGGCATGCAAGGCAAGCACTCTACCACTGAGCCACTTTCCCAGCTCCAGTGTACATTCTTTTTACACACATTTACCATGATATACATCAAGTATGGCATGATGAAATCATAGAATAAGTACATATGTGATTTTTAGCTAATATTGACAAGTGGCTTCCAACGAAATGGTACAAATTTAAACTTCTACCAACATTAATAGTATTACATTTTATGATTTTCAGTCCGAGTCTCTATCTCCTCCCCGCCCCCCCCCCACTTACTGAATTGTCTGAGTCTTTTTGTTATAATTTAGTCCTTTTACATAGTTGGGCAAAGTGGTTACATGGTTACAATTCAACGTGTTAGTTTATGAACACAGCACATCTGGATTGGTGTCATCCTTTTCATCATTCTCTCTCGTCTCTCCCAACCTCACCCTTCCATTCTTCTAGTTCCATTTTCACATATACACACTGAATAGTTTCACTTCATTCCCCCTCCTTCCACTCTTTGGTCATTTGCCCTCCTCCCCTCCACCTCTTCACACACCCCTCAAGTATCAGCTTCTGGTATTCCTTTTGTTAGATTATAAATTAGTGTTCAAAGGAGTTATACCATGGGAATACTCTACTGCACATGTTATAGCCAAAATATGGCAACAGCCGGTTGCCCTTCAATGAATGAGTGGATCCAGAAAATAGATACACAATGGATTTAACTTATCCAATTGGGAGAATGATGTCGCATCATTTGCAAAGAAATGGATGGACCTGGAAAAATTATGTTAAGTAACTTGGACCAAAAGAGGCAAAGGGCACATGTTCTCTCTTATGTGTGGAAGTTAGATATCATTTATAAATCTATATGTAAGCATGTACAGGGTCACATTCATGTGTATACAGGCATATTAACTGAAGCATGCGGTGTGGTACTTGGGAAGTCTACCTAGCAGGCTAGGTTCATCAGCAGCCTATAAGTGTTCCTCATAAAGACAGTATGCTGAGCTTTGCTGAAATACATTCTGAATAGACGCATCATCTCTCAGATGGTAGCATGCATAGACATTCTTAATTTAAATAAATAAAGTCCAACTTTTGACTTCCTGCTAAAGGAAACTTAGCCTAACAAAAGGGCATGAAAGCAGCTCTCTTCACTGAGCTACTGGGTTTGGGATGGATGATGTACATCATTACCCAGCTCTCCCTCCTGGTCTCTTCTAGGCATCTTTTCTTTCCTCTGTGCTTTGCCAAGCTCCTGTTATTTCCTGTCTGATCTGCCAAGCATGCTAGTTTTGTCCACTCATAAACAAGAAAACAATTATTTTCAGCTTAGCTTAGTACTTGGCAGAACTGCTTTTTTGTGTGTGTATTGACATTTAGTCTGCAAAGTTGCTGAATTAATTCATTCTGATTTTTGCAGATTTTACTAAAAAACACAATATTAAATATAATTAATATGATATAATATAATTAATATGATATAACAAATATAGCTATTATAATAATGACAATAATATGATATATAATTGGCTAATATAACAATATAATGATAATGTAATAATATAAAATCTCTATATAGGAGCATGATGTTTTATAGCACAATTTTATTGACTGTTTTCTGAACTGGATTATTTTTCTTCTTCTTTATTGCTCCTGAAATTCCACTACAATGTGACATAGAAAAGGCAAGAGAGGATTTGATTTAAACATATTTGTTTTGTTGTTGTTTTTTGTTTTGTTGTTCATTTAGTATTGTTAGTATTGTTATTTAGTATTGTTATTTTTTGTTTTCTTGTTATTTAGTATTGTTGTTATTTAGTATTGCTGTTATTTGTTTTGTTGTTTATTTAGTATTGTTGTTTTGTTTGTCTTGTTGTTTATTTAGTAATGTTATTTAGTATTGCTGTTGTTTATAATTGTTGTTGTTATTTAGTATTGTTGTTGTTGTTTAGTATTGGTTTTGGTGGTATTAGGGCTTGAATGCAAAGTTTCCTGCTCCCTCAGCTTGCTTGCTTGTTTGGTGCTCTGCCACTGCAACCATGCCTCAAGCTCTGCTTTTTGCTGGTTGAAGACAGAGACTGGCAAATGATTCTGTCCAGGCAGGCTTCAATCTGAGATCCTCTGGATCTTAGCTTCCTGAGCAGTAAGCTACCAGAGGCTGGTCTGTTTCTTTATCATGTGGGAAAAAGCATCCAGTCTTTAATAACCAAGTATAGTTTTACCTGAGATTTTCTTACCAGTGCTTTCCATTGAAACATTTAACTGTTTCCAATTCGTTGAATGTATGTGTGGACGGAGGTGAGTAGTTATCATGAAAAGGTATTGGAAATGTCAAAATCTTTCATTATCTGGGATGAAAAGTTATGGTCCTTTTTTTTTTTTCTTTTTGTCATTCCTGGAGACTGAACTGAGGGCCTGGACACTGTCCCTGAGTTGTTTTTTCTTTTTTTTTCTCTTTTTTTGTTAGTCATAGGGCTTGAACTCTGGGCCTGGGTGTTGTCCCTGAGCTCTTTAACTCAAAGCTAGCGCTCTACTACTTGAGCCACAGCACCACTTCTGGTTTTTCTACTTAAGTGGTACTGAGAAATCAAACCCAGGGCTTCATGAATGCAAGGCAAGCACTCTACCATTAAGACACATTCCCAGCCCAAATTATGCTCTTTTATTCTCCTTCAATAGTCTGACTTGCATTCTAAGTGTCAAAACTATCCTTTACTTTTAGAATAAATCTGGTTTGGTCATAGTGGTTGATTCTTCCTTTGCTGGTTGGATTTCGATTCTGATATTTGTCAAGGATTGTTGGATTTACATGTGTAAGGATGTTGGTCTATAGTGTTTATTTCCAATGGTGTATTTGATATCAGTGATACCTTCTAGAATGAGCCGAGAGGTATTCTGTTATAATTGTTTCTTTAAAGAAATTGTTGCAAAGTAATAGTGCTACTTTTTCTTTAAAAAATTTACTTTTAATAAACTAAAATTTTTACCACTATAAAACTGTGGTTCATAGTGTATTTTATAAGTTGTAAATTTATTGACTATTATAAATCTGTTTCGATTGTTTACTTATGAGAGATTTGGTAGATTGTGTCTTTCTAGCAATTTGTTCTTTGTCTAAGTTTCTCATTGTTAACACACAATTAGAATTCTCAGCATTCCCTTCCAATTCTTTTCTTTTTTTTAAAATTCTTTTCTTATACATCAGATGGATGAGTATGAATGTTCCTTTACAACTCTTAGTATCTTCAGAACTTAGACTTTAGCTAAAAATGTTCAATTTTGATGATCCTGCCTAAGGAAAAAAAACCTTGGCTTTGTTTATTTTATTGTGTTGTTATTTCCACATTTATTTATAGACATATGAATTTATATATTCCATATATTCTATTTGCTTTGGCCTTAGCAAGCTTTTCTTTAAATGGCTTTTAAAGGCTTAATTAGTTTTCCTTTAACTTGAAACAAAAATGCGAAGAAATAGGTGCAAACAAGCAGGTGAAGCCAATTCCACCCTCTCCCACTCTCTGAATAGGAGTGACTCTCATTACTGGAATTTAATCTGGAAGCTGGGTTCAGTGGAGAGAGTCGACAGAAGCTAGTGAAAATTATCATGTATATTCCTCCTCTATTTCCCACAGCTAGGATTTGAGCAATTACTGTTCTTATACCAAGCTTCTAATGGGGGACCATTCCCAGGCTTTTGCTTCAGCAAGCCATGTCTGAAGAGAACAGTCCTGTTTGTTCCTCTGTTCTACCTGCTGCCTACTTGGGCTTCTTCTGCAAGGCTCTGTGGAAGGCTTCCTTCACCTGGGCATTCCTCAGGCTGTAGATGAGGGGGTTGAGCATTGGATTAAAGAGACTGTGAAACAGTGACAGCATTTTCTCCTGCTCCTCTCGTTGGCTCGACTCTGGGACCATATAAACCAGCATGGCTATCCCAAAGAAAAGCCCAACCACACACAGGTGGGAGGAACAGGTGGAGAAGGCCTTCGTGCGGCCTTCCTTCGACTTCATCTTTAAAATGGCCCAGAGGATGCGTGTGTAGGAAACAAGCATTAAACAAAGGGGACCGACTAAAACGAAAACAGAGGCAGCAAACAGGACCACTTGGTTGACCTGGGTGTCAGCGCAGGCCAGTTTGAGGACTGCCAAGATTTCACAGAAGAGGTGATTCACGTCGTGGGGCCCACAGAAAGGTAGCCTCAGGAGAAGAAATGAATGTGCCACCGAGAGGATAAACCCACATGCCCAGGAAGCGACAGCCAGCCCGGTGCACAGCCTCCAGCTCATGATAACAGTGTAATGGAGGGGATGGCAAATGGCCACAAACCTGTCGTAGGACATGGCTGCCAAAATCAGGCACTCCGTAGCAGCAAAAGCCAAATACAAGAATGACTGCACTGCGCACGGAATGAAAGAGATGGTTCTTTTGTGGTTGATAAGGTTTCCCAGCATCTTGGGGACATTATTGGAAGCATAGG
The DNA here is from genome assembly GCF_000151885.1 of Dipodomys ordii. Taxonomy (NCBI): domain Eukaryota; kingdom Metazoa; phylum Chordata; class Mammalia; order Rodentia; family Heteromyidae; genus Dipodomys; species Dipodomys ordii. Next base: position 9,631,405 of record NW_012267272.1, on the reverse strand, counting down.
ACACGTCGAGGACAGCCAGGTGGGAGAGGAAGAAGTACATGGGGGTGTGCAGTCTGGGGTCCAGACAGATGAGCCCCAGGATGACGCCATTTGCCAGAAGGCTGAAGATATACAGCAAGGAGAAGATCCAGAAGAGGAGCACCTCCATCTCTGTACTGAGCTGCAGTCCCACCAGGATAAACTCTGTGACCCGCGAGTGGTTGCCTCCCATCCCTCAGTGGCCGTCTGTCAATGAAGAAGGCATGACAGAATCATCCGAGCTAGAGGACCAAAGAAACTGGATTTATTCTTCTCAAAGTACGCTCAGAGAAAGGCGATTTGCTTCTTCTTTCAGACAGCTTCCCAGTTCTATCAATCCCTTTTCAACACTTTATCTTGAAATACATCTAGATATATAGAAAACAGTCAACAACTATGGGGGAAAAAATAAACATTTACCTATATTCAAGTAAGTTTAGATTTTTTTCTTGTTCATCTTATACTTTCTCCTTACTGTACATACTTAATTTTTGAACCATTGGAAATTACAGGGTAGCTATGTACCCCCATTTACCTATACATTTTTAATTTTTCACCAATTAAAAAATATCCACTTACCTATCCATACTAGGTCAGTATGCTTAATGTTTACATATTTCTAATGTCCAATTTTCTCATCTCCACCCCAAAAGGATCTGACCCAATCTGTCACATATCATTTGCACTTAGTCTCTTGCATCTGGAAAAGTTTGCTCCACCTTATTTGAGCCTTTTCACACCTTGACATTTTTTTTGGGGGGGGGGTCAGTCATAGGGCTTGAACTCTGGGCCTGGGCTCAAGCAAGCCTGTATTGACTTGGAAAATATATGTATCTTTCAAAAATTCCGGAGTTATATCACAGTGTGCGTATCCTCTGGCCTCATGCCTGGGCCTGTCAGAGGTTTGTAGTAGAGTTGAAGATCTCTTCAATGGGTGGGTTTTCTTGCCTGTGTACAAGCAGTTCCTATAAAGAGAAAGGTTGCATTTTACTTGAGGCTCTCTAGCCTCCATTGTATAGACTATTGGATAGGCAGAGTCTTCTCTAGTAAATCAGAGGGACTCATAAAAGTAGTGTCTTTGGGTACCTGTTACATGCATATGCTTGGTCAATAGAGCCCTGAAAAGAAGTTTTATATCGTCATGGAGACCCAGGGAATCCTCAGGATAAGATCAAAGATGAGGCGGCATTGATGCTAGATGTCAGTTAGTTAGTAGAGAAGTCAATTATTTATAGGCAGGGGCTGCCCCTCATCAGATAACAAATACTATCATACCTTATACTTCTTTATGTCTCTTATAAAAAATAGTCTAGATTTTAGATAAAACAGACACCCCAAATCTATTCATTAATGAAGTGATGGATAATTTTTTCAGTTGAAGATTAGTGGTGCATATATAATATATTCCTAACAATTGATCAACACATTCTTTCTACTTTTAAAAAGTCTCCTATTAAAAACAATGTTTTCAATGAATTACTTTAAATAGACATATCAACATGGATTTTATTATATCAGTAATTAAATAGCCATATTTAAATGTATTGTTACCTATAGTGAATCAAATGATGACTTTACCATCGGAATCTCCTCATCTATGAATGTTGCCTTACTTAGATAAAGGGTCTTTTCAGATGCAATTATCTTGAGATAATCTTCAGTGTCACGAATGGGCCTAAATTCCAATGCAAAGTGTCCTCTTGACATGAAGACAGAAGGAAGAACTGAGCTATAGAAGGTACACAGAGCCTGAGGAGCCATCATAGAAATCAGAATGTGAAGATCACCAGCAGACAGAGGAGAGAGACATGTTCTGAGAGGCCTGAAGCATGAACTCCTCACTCCAGACTTCCAGAGGACTCCACAGCTGTCAAGAAATATACTCCTATTGTTTTAAGCTAAAACATTTCTGAAAGTTTTTCCACATGGGCTATAGAAAACTTAAATGGTATCTCCTACCTGCTTTGAACCAATGCTTTGGATCTCTAAGTATGAAGATTCCAAGTGTGTAATGAAGACACAAGACTTAGCATTTTACACTCACAGGACTCTAAATCCATGGAGAGGGGTAAGTTATGAGAGAGTGTTTCTTTGAGAATACTGTCTCCTCAAAGCAGAGATGAAATCACAGACTACTTTTGCTAAATGCTCTGCATTTGGGGAGTTTTCTAGATAAGCGCACATAAATTATTTTTGCTACAGTTACAGAGCATTTTCACAGTGTACCAAGGGCAAAATTATAACATCAGTATTATACATTTTAGTTAGACATTATTGGACAAAGTAAGTAATATTAACTTTTAATATCACTTAATATTAAATTAAATGAGTTACATTTAATTTCTGAGTAAAATGCATGATATTATTATTGAAGGCAAGTCAGTTTATCACTACCCAGTAGGAATATTTATTTCTTAACTTTTTACTTTGTTTTTGTGTCTGGATTAATAAACCCTGTTATCCTCCTCCTCATTTCCATTTTGTCATTAAAACTAAACAACATTAAAATGAGAATAGATTAAAATCCCTGAGCAACTATCACATTTGAATAGAGAAAAAAATCACAAGAATGTTTAAAATTTTGCATTGCCAATAGGATAAAAACATAGCAGCGTATTTCCATAACCAATCTGAGCAATTTTTCACCCAGACAGTACTACAACTCAAAATATTTCTCCAGCTTTGGGCTTGATTCCTTTTTCCTACTCTGTAGCAGATCTGGCTGCTAATTCATTCTCTCCTGACTTTGTGACTGGAAAAAAATATATTAAAAAGGGTGAGACATTGGGATAGTTCCCAAAACAGAAATAATTACATGACCACCTTACCTTTTACGCTGATTCAGCAAGGTAAAGGTCTATTGTGAATGGTGTTAGGATTTTCCTTGTGATAAAGGTTTTCTGGGCCATCAATGTCTTTAATTAGCCTAGGTAATATGAAAAATTTTTTCATTAGCTTGGTATTTTTAGAGCCTATTCAAAGACAATGCCTAGATGTGCTTCTAATTCTCAAATCTCTTCTCATTGAGATAATTACGCTAGTTCTTCTTTTCAATTTGTTAACCACATTTCTTATTATCATCAACATGTTTTACCTGGGGCTTTCATGTAGCCATAAAACATACCTTGATCAGGTTCACCTCTTCCCTCATTCTCCCTAAACTCTCCTGTGTCCTTTCCAAACCAATTTCAGCAAACTTCATTGGTGCATTTTCAGAAATGTACATAGACCCTGGATCATATTCAGCCTTGTTCATATATTCAGTTTGCCTTCTCCTTCACACGAGTTCCAGGACCCTGCCCAGGACTGTTGTACATTTAATTTTCATGGCATTTCAATTGTTCAAAGGAGGTTTCCATATGCATACATAATATTTTAATTAGATTGTCCCTTTTGCTTAGATAACTTTTCCCTCTCCTACTATCCTCTCTCACACAACGACTTTCCATAGGTTTCATTTCACTATCTTCATTCACAGATGCCAGGTATTTGGGTATTCTTCCCCCTCTAACTCCTCCCACCCAATCCCCTCATGTCATTTCTGACCACAACCACTAGGTGGAGAAGAGTAATGCTGAGGAGTCCTGGGGCTCTGGGTCCACCCAAGCTTAAGTTTCCTGATATGACCTGGTGTAGTGACTGCTTCCTAACTACCAAAGAAGTACACTCAGAGTCAGGAGGGGAAAACACATAGAAATGTCAGTTTTTGAGTTTGAATGCCATACTATCCTTGCAGAAAACGACTTTTCAGCTCCAATGTGTCTGTGCAACAAAATAAGATATAAGCATGAGATTGTTTTTTTTTCCCAAAGAAAATATTTGAACTTAGAAAGAAAAATGTAAATGAGGTGAGAAATGTACCTCCAAAATAAATACAGAACTCTCACGTGCCCTGGATGAAATCCGTGAAATGGGAGGACTCACTGGAATTGATGAAATGTCTTCAAAGAACTCCAGGATCCTAGCTTTTATTTTACAATCAGAGAGAGAAAAAAAATATTTATTGCAGAGTTTCTACTGAGAGTTCAATTTCCCAGGAGTATTGTAAGATATCACAGCTATTTATCTTCTCCCTGAGGGTACAAGGATGTTCTGAATCCCCCTCCCCCGGCCCCCTCTGGAGAAGAGCAACAATTACCCTTTGGGGAAAAAATATGGGGTAATGTCAGGCCATTGTTGACATCAGATTACTTCTGCACAAACTTCCAGGTATCCCTGGGGTAATAAACTGAAACAGATCACAAAGCACAGTAGCAGTACTCTGAAGGTTCCTATGGTTCTGGGACTTCATGCCACTCTGCCGTCTCCTGCGAGGTAGCTGTGGGAGAGGCTGTGGCTCTGAGATGGCTGAGGGGTCTGGCCACCCAGTACCGACATAGGTCTCCCATCCAGGTGTGTCGACTGGCACTGGGACATGAAATGAGCAAGGAGAGGCAATAGCAGCCATCAGAATCATCCCTGCTTAGAGAAAACGAGCCAGGTGCTTTGTTTATACTATATTATTTGAATCTACGCATTATTTCCATCTTTCAGACATGAAGACTAAAGTTTAAACACACCGTGAACAACTTATTAAATGTGACCTAAGGAACCTATGAGAATTGCTGAGCATCTTTCAAAGGGTCTGTCGGAGCTAATGCTGCTTCAAAATAATTTTTAGACACTTTTGCCATTTTTAACTCTTATTCTCCTATGATCATTCATGGAAATTTCCCAGAGGCTAAACAATATACAATATTGTAACACATGTGAGCAAAGGCAAACAATAAGAAATGTACCTTTCTACAATTGACTCAAACTCTTAATAAAAGGTAAAAATGCAAAACATTTACTTATTATACTAGCTCTCATAAAATACCACTCCTTTTCATAAGGCATATTATTTATACTAACCTATAAAAAAGACTTCCTAAATACTAGTCTTTCAATAATGAACTGAAAGCAAATCTTTAACACATTCTCAGGGCTAATTTTGTTCTATGGTAAATATCAACTCACATACCTATATAGATAAAATATAATTATGTCCTTCATAATGTTTTAGTTTAAAAATGCCCTCAGAGAAAAACCTCAATCATTTCACCAAATGATAAACTGCTAGTCTCACAGGGGTCAAAAGTGGAAACAAATGATCTTTGTTTATTTGTATTTGTTGTCTATGACTTCTGCAACAAAGTAAGCAAGACTTAATGACCTAAACCAATGCACATCTACACAAGAAGACCTGGTCATTGGATTTCTTGCAGCTCAAGAGTTCTGTGTCTTCTTCTTAATTTTCCCTAGATATCTTACCTATATTTTAACCTACTGTGGAGAGAAGAAAAATGTATATTCCAGAAGAGGCTAATCTGTGTTATTTTTTAATAAAAAATTTATATCACTAATAGATGCTTACTCCTCTGACCTCTCTATTGTCTAGGAAACTCTCAAATACTTTCAAATACCACTCTCAGTTCTCATTCTAGATATTGTTCCAGGTCAATTTTAACTTTTTTTTTCAATTTTGTTTCAAACGTATCACCAATTCTTCAAAGCATTCATGGAGATTTTCTCAATGATTACAAATCCCAAATTCTGTCTCCTCTGTGATAGATCAAAACACTTAGAATTAGCAAGAATCGCTCTTTACTTAAATAACTCTTTTTTTCCCTTTTGTTTTGTCGATTGTAGGGCCTGAACTCTGGGCCTGGGCACTGTCCCTCAGCTCTTCAGTTCAAGGCTACCACTCTACCACTTGAGCACTACTTCACCACTTCCGGTTTTGGCTTTTTCTGCTTATGTGGTACTGAGGAATTGAACCCAAGGTCTCATGCATACAAGGCAAGCACTCTACCACTGAGCCACCTTCCCAACCCTTAAATAACTCTTGAGTTCAATATTTTATTAGTCATCTTTCCTACAAAGAAATGGATAAGAGAAAATAAATTTCATTTTTTTATATCTGGAAAGATCTAAGGATAATTTATGCATATTCAATCAGATTTGCATAATTAGCACAATTTTCTTTCTTGTGCTGAGGACAACTTAATGACACTTAACACAGCCTACTGTGGATAGAAAATCATTTGTCTATTTTTACATTTAACTTGGAAATAATTACAGCAAAACATCACCTGTGGGATGTTGTAGATTTCTTAGGGATATTGCTTTTGATTCGTATTTCATATTCTAGTGAAAATAACTATTACACACACCCATAGCTTCATCTGTAGTGAAGAACCTTTTACTGAGGATGATCAATTGTGAAATAGAGTTTTCTAAATACCACTCGTGACTAGAACTACAGCTAAGTCTAAGTATGCTTTTAATATTGGGTAGCTTCTGGGACAAAATGCTTCCTTCACAGGTCTTGAATCATTTCTTCCTCTTTTTCCTTTCTTTTTTGGAACTCCTCTGAGGTAGAATTTTGATGGTGGGTTAAAGAAGATAAAATAATTCAAGTAATAATAAGAACACTGCTCATGGCTCCTTTCAACATTGCATTTCTCTTGTGTATTTTTTCATGCTCATGAAGCCAGAAAGAAAGAAGATGATGTGAAGAAGTCAGCAGTCCAACTCAGGATACAGGCACACAGAATTGCAAGGAAACAGTGTTCAGGAGGCCTCACGTGTCTTGTGGGAGTTCTGCAACAGTATGAAACCTGGAGCGGCAGAAGGGGAATAGAAAGCTTGTAGAGATTTACCCCCAAGGCCCTAAAAGAATCCAAGAAGAGAAAGGAGAAGGCAATCAGTGAGTCTTTATCATTTGCAGCTGTGAGCATTCTAGTTAATACGTTCTTCCTGTCTAGAAAGTAATGTATAAGAAAATATTGGTGAAATACTATTCTTTGGAACTGGATTCCAGTGCTGACATGCTCCAGGTTATGTTGTACTTCTAGCATCAACCATCTCCAAAATTTCCTCCTGGTTTTGTAATGGCCTTTCCCTTTGCTCAGTGTTGGAGAATTGAAATGCCCCCTCCATGTGTTTTTTAATCTAATGTTTATAATACACCAGAATGATTAGATACTGTTTATGTCATGGAGATACACCAGGGACACAGCTGACGAAGAGAGAGGAAGTCTGTTCTCCTCCTGCTCCCATGCCAGGGCTAGTAGGGGAGAGACACCCCTATTTCCTTCAATTTTGAGTCTCAAGACTGCCTTGCTATCCTCTCTTCACTTTTTATGTGGCTTGATATTCAGAGTACCCTTGTTTTGAGGATTCTGATGTTCTTCAACCAGGAGAACACATCTCAACAGGTGTGTCCTATTTTCTTCCTGCTTCCTCCATTACTACCAGATAAATAGGTCTTGTATCTGAGTCTAATACCAAGTGTTTTTGAAATTTGCTTTTCTTAAATTACTCTGTTGCATATTGTTCAAACTCTATTCCACAAATTTCCCTCCTAGTGTTCTCAAATTAGAATTTGGCCTATTTGCTGAGTCTATTCTGTTAAAGGAAATTCAGTTTATTTTGGTAACTATATATTTTATTTCTTAGTTTTACATTTACTCTTTTAATAGTTTTATTGTATTGGGTCTTGAACTCATTCTCACTTGACTTATTTTGTTCAAGGCAGGTTCTTTACGGTTTGAGCCATACTGCCAGTTCCTATATCTTGTATTAAATTGGTTAATTCGATAACAGATAAGACTGGAAAGATATAGCTATGTTTTAATATAGTCTTAATACTTGTTTGATAGCCAGGTGAAGTGACTCATGCTTGTAATCCTTGGTATTTAAAGGCTGACATGTGTAGTATCATTCTTTGAGGCCAGTCAAAGCAAAAAGAATAAAATACTTCTCATCTCCCCAAAAATGCTGGATATCGCAGAATTTGTTTTTCATCTCAGCTGTGTGGGAAGGATTTCAGTCCAGGCCTGGAAGTAAATACAAGATCCTATCTCAAGAAATAAATGTAGCTAATAGAGGTAGAAGTGTAGCTTAAGTAGTAGACTTCCTTTCCTACAAGCATGAGGTCCTTAGTTCAAAACCCAATACAATTTAAAACAGAAAAACCTCCAAAGTGAAATGAAAAACAGTTTGATACTACTCAGGCTTTTTGAAACTATGCAAATATGCAAATATGTTTAAATATAGCAAACAAATATGCAAATATGCTTAAATATAGCAGACAACATATCCACTCAATAATGTTTATTATTCTAATTCCCTAATCTCTTTTTACTTATATAAAATATGGCTCTTAAAGGAAGCTAAGAAGTTTTCATTATACATAGAGACTGTAGTCATTATGGTTTTAAACAGAATCATATCTTGAGTGTTAGTTGGATTTCTGATACTGAAGAGTGGCAAACTTTGCCCCCTAGAAAGTTTTACTTCATTTGAGGGTTTCAGGAGGCTAGCTTGTACACTTGAGCCACTAGGGAGATAAGCCAATTGACTGCACTCTAACTATTACCCACTTCCTTGCTGATCCTCTCCAGATTTTCTAAAGGGATTAATGCTTAAAGCTATCAGAAAAAGTGGCCTTCACTCTGAACCACAGAGGATTAAACCATCAGGAATCTAAGCCAACCATTAATTTCATCTTCTCTGTCAGTGTGTGGTTTAAGGATTCAGTGGCCATTTGATTCAGTTCTGTCACAAGGAAATTGAAACTAAAGGAAATGTCTGCAGAAAGAAAGTTCTCTCTCTACTGTCAATCTTAAATTTACTGTGACTTTGAAATTATAAATCTTACTTTTATTCTGTTGTTCTCATAAATTTATGAGATAGTTTATGGCATGAGGATGCCTGCTATACTTTCTAACTAACGTCATTTAAACTTTTCCCCCTGCTAATTTTAGTTTTAAAGACCAATCTTTAATCGCCTTTATTCTAAGATCAATTTAGTAGCATTTAGATAGATAGCTTCTACCAAGACCACTAGATGCCATGTTTTACTATGAGTGTGTCCAAGAAGAAATGAGTCTGCAGGCCTTTTCTGTTAATAAATAGTTTATGTACTGAAGAAAGATAGAATGAATTCACAGAGGATGCAAATAGTCAAAAGAACTCAAAGAGAATACAAACAACTGAGCAAAGTAAGGATGCCAATAGAGAATATGAACAAGAAATCCAATAAGGATAAAGACTAAATGCTTCTTTTCCTGAAATCAGGAGTTAAAATCTCAGTAAGTCAACTAATAAACTCTGTAAAAGTGTCTCCAGTAGAATAGATCAAACTAAAGACCAAATATCAGACTCAGGAAAAAGACTTATTAAAATCAGCAAATAATCTGAGAAAAAAATGAGAAGTATAAGTGGACAAAACACACTTCTGTCACATTACTAAAAGACCAAACGTAAAAATAATGGGCATAGACCAAAGGGAAGAGATATAAGCTAAAAAAAATAGAAAACTATTTTCAATACAATAACAAGAAAATTTTTCACAAATGTTAAGACAGAAGCAATCATTCTATTACAGGAGGCCTTTAGAACAGCTGATAGAAAATATTAGAAAAGAATCAAGCCAAGACATATCATAGGTAAAATATTAAATTTTAACAAGGAAAGATACTGAAAGTTGAAAGAGAAAATCTAAATCACATTAGTGGTATTCCCATCATAATAACAGCAAATTTATGACCAGAAACCTTAAAAGTAAGGACATCATGCAAAAATGTTTTTGAAGAAATCCAAGTAAACAACTGCTTATCTAGATCAACCTCCTCAGCAAAGCTATCATTCATAATTAAGCTACAGATAAAATCCTACCATAGTAACAAAACTGAAACAATTTATGACTATTAACCAACACTTCTAAAGATACTCATTGGAATCCTGCACACCTAACAGGAAGATAAATGTAACCATCAACATAGGATAGGATATCCAACTAGATGAACAGAGAAGCAAAAGGAACACTATAAAAACAACACAACCACAGGAATTGCTGCATGCCTCTCAATAGCACTGAATATTAATGATCTCCGGTTTTCAATCAAAAGACTTAGAACAGTGACTTGGATTAAGAAGCATGACCTGAACGTTTGTTGTCAATAAGAAGAACATCTCACTGACATTACAAACATTTGCTTAAGATGAAAGGTTACAAAAGAAATTACCCGGCAAATAGGCTTGGAAAGCAGGCAGGAATAGCTACACTCAGATGATAAAGGAGATTAAATTAAAATCAGTCAGAAGAGACAAAATAAGGGCACTGAACATTAATAAATATTAATGAAGAGAACCAGCACCTGATGGAATCAATGCTAAATTCTATCAGACATTTAAAGAAGAACCAGCACTAAAACTCTCTCTGAATTTGTCCATAAGATAGAGATAGAAGGAACTTTACCAAATTCTTTGTGTAAGGCAGAGAGGTACACAACAAAAGAAAAGCATTATAGACCAATCTCTTTAATAGATATGGACAAAAAAAAACCCTCAGCTGCTAGAGCAAATATGATTCCAAAACTGGACATAGCTACCCTCAAAGGCTAGAGAGGGAGAAGGGGGGGTGGGGACTTTGTCCATTTCCAGAAGGTGAAAAGGATGCACTGAGCGCATTCTCCTAGATGGAGCAGGAATTGGAGGAGATGAAATCTCAGACCATGTTAAACACAGTGATTGTAGGATCCCAAACAACTCTTCACAGGTTTGAAACACACAATTAGGAAGTGTTTAGTAGTTTGTCCATTCCCAAAGGCACACAATGAATGTGCTCAAAAGTGAATTTAAGCCAGGTGGCATTGGCTCACTCCTGACCAGCACTCTGCATTTATAAACAAAATCGATTCAATATACATCCAGGACCAACATATTGATCTTTAAATGATCTTCATCGTAGGGGACACCTTTTTCAGGCTTTTGTGATTACACCAAACGTTTGCTCATCTGTATTCCTGCATTGCAGTAAACATAAATCCACACATGAAAAGTGTTTTCTGTGTGATATGTCTTGTGTGAGACCAAGAAGGAAGACAAGGGCATGGCAGTCATCCTTCCTGCACAATTTCTTAGAATCTATAGCATCAAAATATGATTTACGCCACTGGGCCACCTTAAGATAAGGATTCAAATGGTTTTTCTTTCTTGAGATTGTTTCTAATATATTTATAAGATATTTCTTTGTTGCTTTGAATGTCCCTCTCCCACAGCATAATCCCTGCTTTCACTGTATTTGATGTTGTTATAATTTGTGGAGGGTAAGGGGAAAAACAAATCGTTTAAATAGGGATACAGGCGGACCCACTGCAACAATGACATGTACAAGACGTTATGTCGAAAAAAGAACTTTACAACTTTGGCACAAGGTGGGGGGGGGGCAGAGATGGGAAGGGATTGGAAGGGGAAACAAACGAGGAGGCAACAATGCTCGATAAGAAATGTACTCATAAAGCCGGGCGCTGGTGGCTCACGCCTGTAATCCTAGCTACTCAGGAGGCTGAGATCTGAGGATCGCGGTTCAAAGCCAGCCCGGGCAGGAGAGACTGTGAGACTCCTATCTCCAATAAACCACCAGAAAACCGGAAGTGGCGCTGTAGCTCAAGTGGTAGAGCGCTCGCCTTGAGCTGAAGAGCTGAGGGACAGCGCCCAGGCCCAGAGTTCAAGCCCCACGACCGACAAAAAAAAGAAATGTACTCATAAACAGCTATAGGTCTTTAGATTCATTTCTGGGTTTTCAATTCTATTCCGTTGGTCCTGAGGTCTGTTCTTGTGCCAGTACCAAGCTATTGATTACTATGGCTTTGTAGAAGAGTTTGAAATTTGGTATTGATATTTCTCCAGCGCTGTTTTTTTCTGTTAAGGATCGTTTTTGCTATACAGGGTCTTTTATTGTTCCATATGAATTTTTGGATTGCCTCTTCTATTTCCTTGAAGAATGAGGTTGGAATTTTGATAGGTATCGCACTGAATTTGTAGATAGCCTTGGGAAGTATTGCCATTTTTATGATGTTGATCTTTCCAATCCAGGAGCATGGGAGTTTTTGTCACCTTCTAAGTTCTGTTTTGATTTCTTTTTTCAGGTTTTCATCATAGAGGTCCTTCACTTCTTTGGTTAAGTTAATTCCTAGGTATTTTATTTTTTGTGGGGTTATTACAAATGGAGTTGCTTTCCTGATTTCAGCCATGTTTTCTCATTGTTGGCATACAGAAAAGCCATTGATTTTTGAGGGTTAATTTTATACCCTGCTACTTTGCCAAAGTTTTGAATCAGCTTGAGTAATTTGGGAGTCGAGTCCATGGGTTTCTTTAAATACAAAATTATGTCATCTGCAAAGAGGGAGAGTTTTACTTCTTCTTTCCCTATTTGGATCCCCTTTATGTTTGCATCTTGTCTTATTGCTGTAGCTAGGCATTCTAATACTAGATTGAAGAGCAGTGGAGAGCGTGGACAACCTTGTCTCGTTCCTGAGTTAAGAGGAAATGGCTTTAGTTTTTCACCATTAAGTATAATGTTGGGTTTGTTGCTTTGTATGTCCCTCCCCCACGGTATAACCCCTGCTTTCACTGTATTTGATGTTGGTATAATTTGTGGAGGGGAAGGGAAAAACAAATCGTTTAACTAGGGATACGGGTGGACCCATTACAACAATGAGATGTACAAGTTGTTATGTTGAAAAACGAACTTTACAACTTTGGTGAGGGGAGGGATCTGGTGGGAGGGCAGGGGCAGGGTATGGGAAGGGATGGGAAGGGGAAACAAAGGCAGAGGCAACAATGCTTGATAAGAAATGTACTCATTATCATGCCCATGTAATTGTAACCCCTCTGTATGGTATTTTCACAATAAAAAATATATGATTTATAGCTAGGTGCCACTGGCTCACACCTGTAATCCTAGCTACTCAGAAGGCTGAAATCTGAGGATGACATTTCAAAGCCAGTCGGGGCAGGAAAGTCTGTGGAATTCTCATCTCCAATTAACCACCAGAAAACTGGATGTGGTGCTGTGGCTCAAAGTGGTAGACTGCTAGCCTTGAGCAGAAGAGCTCAGGAACAGCGCCCAGACCCAGAATTCAAGCTCCACAACACACACACACACACACACACACACACACACGCACACGCACACGCACACACACACACACAGAATTATTTGTGAGAATTGTGACTCTTGTTGATAGTGTAAACTTGAATTGTTTAGAGAACTATAGATTGCTGTAGCTTTTTGTAATATGACTCTCTTCTACTCTATACTTTATATTTTATATTTACACATACACCTAATATTCAGCCTACACTTGGACGTTGCCAAGCATTTTTATATATTCAATATATGTACACCTACATATATATCAATAATGTGATATGACAACAAATACCTTATATCATTTATTAGTAACATATATCAGATTTAAATCAGAGGGTTGAACATGGAATTAAATATATCTATGTAGAAACATACATGATAACTTCCTGTGTAAAGAACCTTCCAATTATTAGACCTAGTTTGCATACATGTAGAGAGCTGTGATAATTCATTTCACTTCAACGTTCTTGTAATATTTGGCAGTAAGATAGAAATGGTATTTCTGAATTGTATATGATAACAGCACAATAAAATTAAGTAGAAGGACAGATGGCTCTTGGTTTACAGGCTTCTTATCATCACGTGGCTATAACACAGAAGAGAAGATCTGTAGGTATTTGTTAAACCTATAGACTACATTCTGCTTCATACTTCAGCAAAATGTAAATTAGACATTTCCTATTGGTGTCACATAAAACACTCATGTGAAAAAGTCTCACAGCTATTTGAATTCTCACAGATTCCTTTTATAAAATAAGAGGCACATCAAAAATAAACCTGCAGGACATTTTTTCACATAAATTCATTTCCCAGTTGATCAGGTCCATTATTTTATGAAATCTCTATCTAATTTCATGAGGTGGTAGAAACTTTTATAGTTGGATCTCTTAAACATCTATTCCATTTTAGAATTTAAACAAGAATTCAACACACATTGCATCAAAATAAATTTTATTTCAAAGATTATTAAAGTAACCTAGGTCTATGAAAAGCAGTCCTCTGGCATTAACAGGCAATGATGATTGAATTTTGAATAGTGTTCTTTTATTGCAGTCTGTCTGAAATTGTATAATAAATAAAGAGTCAATTGTTTAAAAAGAAAAACTTGAGACTTACAACTGAAAATGAGAAGTTTCAGTTATGAGCTGGGTAATGCTCTATCAAGTAGCTGTTAATTGGTGTTGAAACTTTTCTCTTCCAAGAAGATCCACGGAAGCAAAACTCAATTGAGAATGGATTTCTGTCATAAGAGTCCCTGTTATTTTATGCTTAGCCCAATCACTTATCAATATGGAAAAAAATCCATCACACAAATGACCACCTGCTCCCTTCCTGGGAAGAGGAGAGTTTCTTCTTAGGGCTTTCCACAAAGGCTAACTCATGACAAGATGCAGCTGCCGTTCACCAGTCACTCTGGAGTCTATGAACACAGATTGAAGAGGAATGGAATGATTTCCAGGGCAGGACCCCTTCACACACTAAAGGGTCCAGCAGCTCTGATTTATTATGGCTTCAAATAGATGAACTGATATTTAAAGAAGAGAGAACTCATATATAATTCTCTCACCTTTTCTAACGTTGACTTAGGTTTATGTGCTACCTAATCCGGACATTCCTTGTGTATGCATAGATATATTTATCGTGTCTCCACTAGGAATAGGATTCACAAAGTAAAACCAGACTCATAGGAGCTATGGGAACAAAATATCCTGGAGCCAAGAAAGTGGGTAAAATATCCCAATGGGGCTTGTTATTTTGTGGAAATTAACTAGAGAGAACAAGCAAGGAAGGAATGTTCTCCGCAGGAAACAATGTCTACTCTTTAATTTCTTGTGATTTTGAGCATCAGTGGGAAAGGGCAAGCTGTGACTACTACAACTATTTTCTCTTCCTCTTGACAAAGAAATGAACTGACCTGCTATAATTTCAGAGACAATCTGAGGATGCCTTTGTGGAATAAATGTTTCATGTATTCTTTGATCAAATTTATTCTCATACTCAAATATAGAAAAGTCAGGCATAATTCATTAAATTAGTGACTTTGTGTATATACCAACCAACTAGAAAGTAATAAACTAATTTTTCTGTCTACAGAGTTTCACCTGTGGGAGACTTAAAACATACTTTGCTCCATCTAGGCTGTTCACTGTTGCATTTTTTGTAAACTGTATACTTCCATTGTTATTTTGTAAATTTTCCTCCTAATGGTCTTGGTCCAGAATTTAGCCTATCTGATGACTTTTTTTCCTCTTTCAGGAAATCCAGTCTTATTTCAGGAACTGTATGTTTAAATTTTAAGGTATTTGATTGATCTTTTTATCATTTTTATTTTTGTCTTTGTCAGTCATGATGTTTAAACTTGGGGTCTTTGTACTTTCCCTAAGCATTTTTGCTCAAAGCTAGTGCTCAGCCACTTGAGTCACGGCGCCACTTCTGGTTTTCTGGTGTTTAATAGGAGATAAAAGTCTCATGGACTTTCCTACCCAGGCTGGCTTTGAACTGCATTCCTCAGTTCTCAGCCTCCTGAGTAGCTAGGATCACAGTTGTGAGTCATCAGTACGTGGCTCCGTGACTTCTATTTTAAGGCTCCATCTGTTGTTTTCTGACTTCTTTTTCTTCTGAATTCCTGAGCCATTGAAAATAATCTCTATGCCTTAAAAAAATCTCTTTACACATTTGAAACATGCAGGTAGGAAGCATTCATTAGTCTGCTCCTTCCTGAAGGCACACAATGAACATCATCAAAAGTGAATTTATATCCTAGTTGTTGAAATTCGGGGCTGTTTTGCTTGGCAGCTTCAGAAACGGAACCCGAGGGTCATTCTATAGACCCAGTTCTCCTCCAGCTCTCCTTCACCTGGCGGATGTGAATCTGATATGAATGGTTTATGATCATGCCCTCATAGTGCTAGTTAGCCTAATGAAGAGCTCTGCACTGAGAGCCGGAAGCTGCCTGTGTTGCTAGAGCAATGCCTGGCTTGGGTGCACATTGTTTATCTGCCCTTCAGTCCCAGATCCTGATTGCAAGGAGCGTGCCTGTTCTCAGAAGGTATTTGAATCCCTTTATTTTCCTGAGAGGCTAGCTGAG
Source organism: Dipodomys ordii (assembly GCF_000151885.1). Lineage (NCBI taxonomy): Eukaryota > Metazoa > Chordata > Mammalia > Rodentia > Heteromyidae > Dipodomys > Dipodomys ordii. Next base: position 9,615,332 of record NW_012267272.1, on the reverse strand, counting down.
CCCTCTCAGGCCAGTCATGAGCTGCCTTCTCCTCAGGAAATAGACTAGATTGTGGGCACGGTTTGACATTGAGAACAGCACCAAGGGTCGCAATGAGGAAGGTTGTCACCTTGAGAAAACACCCAGCGATGAGACCATGTGATAGAACAGACGACCTGCGGATAGAGGTGCTCTCTGGGACCCTGGCTGCACGCGGGGCACTGAGGAAAGACTTCTACTTTCACTTGAAATGATAATAACCATCCCACAAAGATCAACGAAGCCATAAATCTCACCATTTTTTTGTGTCTTCCAAACTTTGGCCTAATTGTCTGGAAATTGGCATTATTGAGCTCCAGGACTAAACTTTTCCTACTGAAATAGAGAAAGAATTATTAGTAACCTCTCCTGCTCAAGTTAATAATCGTTATCTATAGAAATCATAGATAACTTTCATCTATAGTTGACAAGTTATCTAATAGATATGATTCTCTTCTTGACAATATTCCCCTTCTAAAGAAGCTTTGTCTTTTTGCCCTTTTCTTTCTCAAGCATTTTAAAGCTCACACCAAGAATGAATAGCACCTTTGAGGAATTCATAGTTTTTTTCTTTCTTTTATTTTCTTTTTTCTTGTGAAAATGCTGTACAGAGGGGTTACAATTACATGGACAAGGTAATGAGTGCATTTCTTATCAAGCATTGTTGCCTCCTCCTTTGTTTCCCCTTACCCTCCCTTCCCATGCCTCCCCACCTCCCCTCCACCCACCCCCCACGCCAAAGATGTATAGTTCATTTTCGACATACCATCTTGTACATCTCACTGATGCAATGGATCCACCTGTATCCCTATTTAAACAACTTGTTTTCTCCCTTCCCCTCCACAAATTATACCAACATCAAATACAGTGAAAACAGGGGTTATACTGTGGAAGAGGGACATACAAAGCAACAAAGAAATATCTTATAAATATGTTAGACACAATAGCAAGAAAGAAAAAATCATTTGAGTCCTAATCTTGGGGTTCATTTCGCTTAACATCAACTTATCTGACCATTTCTGCTTGTCTCAGACATATACTAGTTATTGCAGATAAGGGAAACCATGGGACCTATGTTTCTTTGGGCCTGGCTTACTTAACTTATTGCCCCATTTGTTAGGAAATGGAAAGACTTGGAAAAAATTATATTAAGTGAATTCATAGCTCTTAATTCTTTGCTACCTTCTGAGTTCTATGGCCTGTGCTGTCTGTGATTTTTTCACTTTCTGCTTTGTTGCCTGATCAGTACTCTGCATTTATAAACAGAATCTATTCAATAAACATTCAGGACATCATAAATCAAAGAAATGGAACTGTCCAGCCATTTTATGCCCATTGCAATTCTCATAGAGAACACATCTTCTCCCTTCAAGACTTCTCCCAGACATGGGTTCACCTTGATCTCTGCTTCCACACCACCCTTTTTAGGGCCCCTTTGACCTCAGCATTCCTCAGGCTGTAGATCAGGGGATTCAGCATGGGGTTGAAAAGGCTGTAGAACAGTGAAAGGATCTTCTGCTGTTCCTCGGGGTGGCTGGACTTGGGGGCCATGTACATGACCATGGCGCTGCCAAAGAAGAGCCCCACCACGCAGAGGTGGGAGGAGCAGGTGGAGAAGGCCTTCCTGCGGCCTTCCCCTGACCCGATCCGCAGGATGGCCAACAGGATGCGCGTGTAGGAGACCAGCACCAGGCACAGGGGACCCACCAGGATGAACACACAGGCTGCAAAGATGACCAAGAGATTGAGCCTGATGTCAGCACAGGCCAGCTTGAGCACTGAGAGGATTTCACAGAAGAAGTGGTTGATTTCATGAGGCCCGCAGAAGGGCAGCCTCACGATGAGAATGACATGGACCAGAGCCAGGAGGAAGGCCCAAGTCCAGGAAGTGACAGCCAGAGTGGTACACACTCTCCAGCTCATGATGGTAGAGTATTGCAGGGGATGGCAGATGGCCACGTACCGATCATAGGACATCACCACCAGCATGAGACACTCAGCATGAGCAAAAGCCAGGTACAGAAAGGTCTGCATTATGCACGGAGCAAAGGAAATTGTTTCTCTCTTGTTCAGAAGGTTTGCCAACATCTTGGGGACATTGTTGGATGCATATGAAATATCAACAAGGGCCAGGTGTGAGAGGAAGAAGTACATGGGGCTGTGAAGCTTAAGATCCAGCCAGATCAGCCCCAGGATGATGCCATTCCCAAACAGAGTGAAGATGTAGCACAGCGAGAAGAGGCCAAAGAGGAAAAGCTTTGTCCTGGTGCTGACTGGAAATCCCAGAAGAACAAACTCTGGGACCCATGTCTGATTCTCAGTCATGCCCTCGTGACAGGACCTGCGTTGGTCACTGCTGTGACACTGCAATGTGTGCTGCGAAGCCAAAGAAGAGATGGATTAGATTGTATAGGAGCTGGAAGGCCTGGATTGTGCACGGTGGAGTGCTTCAGTCAGCAATCACTTCAGAGTCCTGACACATCATTGAATCCCCAGTAAGGCAGAAAGGTTTTCATTCCCTGCCTATATAAGTCCTGTCATATGCTATGTTTATTTCTATCGAATTTTACTTACTTACGTTGGATTTCAAGATTTACATTTTTACTATCATGATATGTAGTTTGTTTTTCAGAATAACTAAGTACATCATTTTTGAGATGGGAACACTGCCATATATCACACACACTATTTTTTGTTAATTTATTGTTTTCACATTCTGTTACTAAGCTCTCTTCATTATTTGGCTTCCTCTTACTGTATCATGGCAGTAGGCTGCACATTATATACACGTGATACATGATCAAAGAATAATTATAGAATGGAAGGAAGGAAAGAGGGAAGAAAGAGGAAGAGCGGTATGGAGGGTAGAGAGAATTAAATTGACACCTGTAACATTAGTTAATGTTTCCCTCAGTGTTTATTAGTTTTGAGACATTAATAAATGAAGATAATATTAAAAATTTTAGTTCCTGATGTTACCTTGGAAAAATTGAACTTTTATTGCCTCTGTAAGCATAAGCAAAAGTGACACCATTAATCTTGTTTCTTAAAAAGAGACCCATACGCATTTAGACAGAACCCAATATGATGAATGAACAGACGCGTGGTTGGGTGGGTTGATAGCACAATCAATGGATAAAAAGCATTAATTTAGAAACAATATTGGAAGGGTACATCCTGTATTCTAATCACCTCTTTCAACTTTGGTATAAAGTTGTCTGGCTGCTATTCTACCAACTACACAGCTATAAGAATGATGGAAATGTAAAACCCAGATCTTCCACAGTGTATCCAAATATTAAATGGTGAATGAGGCAGCATCAGTGGGCAGTCATGACTCTATGTCTGCAGACACCAACCCCTTTGCCCATAACTTCACCTGAGCTTCGTATTCGGTGTATTGACTTATGGAGCCTTCTTTCCTCCAGGCCCAGCTTCTCTAAACCATCATAAATTTTTGGAGGAAAAAGACCTTTCATTCCCTGTGGTACCACCCTAAACTTGTCTCAGGAATATCACCAGGGACTGGCAAGGTGGCCCTGAGTTCGATTCCTCAGCACCACAAAGATGGAAAAAGCCAAAAGTGGTGCTGTGGCTCAAGTGGTAGAGCACTTGCCTTAAGCTGAAGTGCTGAGGGACAGCTCCCAGGCCCAGAGTTCAGGCCCCACAACTGACAAAAAGAGAGAGAGAAAGAGAGAGAAATATCACCAGATCTAGAGGAAAATACTCATCAGAACCAGGGGTGGCCTCCCTGCTCCCAGAGGCTTCTGACAAAGGGACCTTCAGGTGTTGAGTCCTTGCTGCTTGCCTGCCTCAGGCTCATTCAGGGATGGGGCTGGCTCAGTGGGAATACCAACAGAGCAGGTTTTATGTCTGGGTCTCTCCTCCAAGCCCCCCCCCAACCTCCTCAGACATCTGAGTGTCCCCAGGGGACAAGGATACACAATAGGCAGAATCCCCACCTAACAGAAGAAAAGAAATAGTGTTTATTATTCTGTCTCTCTTTCATTGGGCCCTGGGGACAAATGCACAGAAGAAAAAGATCTGCCAAGGACTACTGTAATGCCCAGCAGGAGCCACACACATGAAACTCTTGCAAATGGACAGACTTGTGGGAGCACAGTATGAGTCAGACTTCCTGAGCATTTGGATGGTGGTGGGTCTGGGGATTCACCTTCTTCCTAAGATAGATGGTGTGGATCTCAGAGGAGCAGACCATCGGCCTACGGGATAATGGCTTCAAATCCCCATGGTTCAGATGTTGATAGATCATAACACACAACCAAAAACAAAACACTTCTTTACTAATTACTTTTTATAGAAGTGTCCACTTGAAATATAAGGAGGCTTGATTACAGTATTTCCAATTTGTGCTTGTGGCATACTTTCAGCCCATCTACCATGGTCACATTCCTCCTTTGTCTCTCCCTTTACAAACAGCGTTTGAAGGGTTTGTTACAACATCTTTCAGTCCTCCTTGCTTCTCCTTCCAATTCCTCATGTTTTCCTTCCACACAGTTCATCATCATCGTCATCATTTTAGCTCCCTAGTCCATAAATGAGAGGAACATACAGTATTTGGCTTTTTGACCTTAGTTTATTTTTGACAACATAATCATCTCCAGTTGTACCTATTTTCCAGCCAATGACATGATTTCATTTTTCTTTATTGTTAAGTAATATTTCATGTTGTTTATATGCACATGTGTATCATAGTTGCTTTATACATTCATCAGTGGTTGGATATCTGAGCTGATTCCACAGTTCGGCTACTGTGAATACACATGAGTAGGCTGATACCTTTCCTGTATGTTGATTTACTCTCCGTCAGCTGTATGCCTGAGAATGATATGGCAGAGTCATAAGGAAAGGCCTCCTGTGACTAGAAGGCCTAGGTGTGAGATGGATCAGCCTGTGGTGACTAGGTCATGCTGACTTGTGCCTTAAGATGTAAAAAGAAACACCACAAAAGAAAGATGCTGGAGAGGGGTTTAGAGGTCCCTGTGTGCTGTGACAGAGCATAGACTTCATTGTAAATGGTTACATAATGTGACTAAATAACATGATCACAATGACTGCCAGTTTATTCGTGTGAGGACCGTTTGAAGGAATGGGATTGGACACAGTGAACCTCAGCTCTCTGAAGAGTAAATGTTTCTAGAGAATACGTCTGAATTAAGGTGACAGCCTTGGAGATGAGTAGAGGAAGTGGGCGTGACACATGTGAAGGTAGTGGGATGATACGTGCTTAGTGACTTTTGGTGTATGTTGAGGAAGAAGTCAAGGCCACAGCGCTTCCCAGGCTCCTGGTCTGTGGTGGTACTTGGTATCTCCACTCACTCACATAAAGGACTCCTGGGGAGAATGTTTTTAAAGTCAGTGACTATAGATGGGTGTTTTTTATCAGGGAAATGTAAACTAAAGCAAGAGATAGACACCACCACAAGCCCACTATCATGGTTACATGTTAAAATCCCAACTGTGTTAAAGATGTAAATCAATGCAATTTTCATGCATTTCTAATGCTATCGTGTCGAGGTTTGGATAAGTGTGCCCCCCAGATCCACATTTTAGGCCGACAGTGGAACTATTGGCAAGTTGTGAAACCTTTTTTCTTTATTTTTTGTGGTACTGGAGTTTTAACTCAAGGCCCTGTAGTGTAAGGTAGTAGAAGTTTATAGAAGTATATAAGGTGGCTGACCCATGAACGATATGGAGTCTAATAGGTAATTTTGAGGTCTTTAGGACGCATGCACTTGAAGGATTTTTGTCCTAGCCTTTTGCCTTTGCCCTAGGCTCCTCTTCACGGGGTCTTTGATTTCTTTCCAGCCCTGAGGTAAGCAGCTTTCCTCCATTACGTACTCCTCTCATGACCTGCCGCATTGCCACAGGCACAGGAGAAAGACCAGCCAGTCACGAACATAATTGCCACATCTCTGAGTGGAACTCAACCTTTGATCTTTATAAGCTGGTTGTCTCAGGTATTTGTTATAGTGATGGGGTGTTGATAAATATAGTGTAAAATAGAGCAACAGAATTTCAGGGTCATATAAAATAAGTTGTATACTCGGCATAGGATTTAGCAACTTTCTTTTCATTTGGAAGTAAATACTTTCAGACATTTATGAAGTGAATGAAAGCTTATCTCTGCACATTTACCCCAGTATTCATAGCTGCTGTTAAAAAATAGCAAAAACTTAGAGCAATGCAAATGTGATTCAACAGGTGACTGAATTGTATGCATGATTGTATATTATATAATCATTTACATGCTATTACATATATAGTATAAGTATAAAAGGGAATATTACTCAAGAATAAGAATGACCAATGTATTGATGCCACGATTAGCAGAAAGTAATGCTAACAATGTGAATTATGCGATAGAGAAAATACTCTAGTCCACATGATTGCGTTGGCATGTAATTGTTGAACAAACAAATGTATAGTAATAGAGTTCTCCAATAATGGGTTACTGGTTGTATAGTGAAGAGGGCAGGGGGAAAGGAAGAAATCAGGGGGTACTTGAGAATCTGGAGAAAGATGGAATGATTTACGTGTTCACATTAGAGAGCTGTCATAACTTAGTGGACTGTAATCTTCACCGAAGGGCATTGCATTGTGGGTAAATTATACCTCTACAAAGTTGATAAGGCATTTCCTTCCACTCACCCTCCTTCCAATCCAACACCTCCAGGTTCTTTGCCATCTATGACCATTTCACAACTGTGAGACCCTTTTCCAGCTATGAGAAGCCCTCAGTGTATTTTCTTATTTGATTACAATTTGCCAGATGCATCCAAGGGGTTATACAAGCCTGAGGGTTCACAGAGCACATCTGCAGACCACTGCATTATCACCTCTGCTCCTACTCAAGCAACTGGCCACTTTCTGATTACTTCTTCTGTTACAGAAGATTGCAAAAGACCGGAAGGTCTAATTACTATAGCATGAAATGTTGTTCTCTTTTCTAGAATATTTCTCTGTTCAACATCTTTTCAATTTGTATTTATATATCACAGACTCCACTTATTGACTTTCACATAGATTGACAGATAATTCAGCTAGACATTTCATTGAGGATTCCTTCATGTAAGAATGATTCTAAGGCTGTGTGGCTTTTCTAGTGAGTTTTTCCAAACCCTTCTCTGGAGGGGATATGGCAGAATGCAAGAGGCTGAGGACAGGAAAGGTAGTAGGCTGGCTCTCTTTGTGTTTTCCCTCAGTTCCTCTTCACAAAGACCCAAGCCTCACTGAAGTCCAGGACTTCAGAATCCAGGGTTCCTCCTTCTCAGTCTCTCCATAGTGTGAGCTTCCAGGCTTTAGCTCATGGAACATTGTTACTATCTGACTTGGGAGTCAGAAGACCCAACTGCTCTAACAATAGATTTTGTCAGATGCATCTGTTTCTACCCTTGTCATACCCCATTCTGCACTGCAGTTAGTGTTTGTTAGTTGTAAACCTTGCAATGGCTTCTGGTTGTAAAATTCCATTGGTTTTCTCTTCTGCATGCTAGATAGCTGGTAGCGTCTTCTCTGAACAATGGCTTTCTGTCCTTCCTTGTGCTTTCCATATTTTCAAAAAAAATTGTTTTCAATTTCTCTGGTCAGCTCATGTCTTTCCCAAACTCTTTGCTCTTATGCATTATAGCTTTTGTTCTTATTGCATTCCAGCCGCATTTAGGAAAGAACAAATCAACCTTCCTGAATAATCTGCTTTTAGAGACATTTATGATCATTTAAAATTATATATTCTTCCCAACTAGTTTTCCATTTCTAAGAATTTTCTACTAAATGAATTGAATGGACCTAAGCTTTCACACATGCAAATTACCTACCATATTCAGAAAAAAAACTCTTGATTATTAATAGGTTCATGGTTTATCTTTTATGGAGTATTTGAGAATAGGGGTATCATTTGCCTGTAAATCAGAATCTGAAGCTTCATTCCCACGAGGCCCTATGGCAAAGTGTCCCCTGACTGTCCTGTCTATAGTGGATCTAATGCATCCCAGGTTTCATTTATCTTCACCTCCACACTGATGGGAGATATCATAGGTGGTGACCATAAAAAGCAACGTGAATGTAAGGTCACACGTCCCACAATAACTGCTGTACTCCTATTAGCAATAAAGGTTAGGTTTCCCCATTGCTTGCCCTCAAGGATGCAAAGTGAGTTCTACGTAGGCCTTTGAATTACTAAACATTGTCCATCATGAATTACTCGGTTCCGTGAAATGTCCAATCTGATTTGTGTGAGGGAAGCATCTGTACGCTATCTTTGTGGCACAACCATTAGGTTAGTTTAAGATGAGTCTAGAGACAGGACTAGTAAGAGTGAATGGTGCGTAACACCCAAGCCCCTCCTATGTGGCTGACAGAGGACCTAGCCAGTTGCTCAAAGTGTGAACTTCAATAGAAAAACGAATTGAGAGAGTCTAACCTCTCTCTTCCCCCCTCCCTTCCCCCCTCCCTTCCCTTCCACTCTTTCCTCCCCTCCTGCTCCCCCCCCCCTTTCTCCTCTGCCCCTCTGTCCCCTCCCCTTTCTTCTCTTCCTCCTTCAGGCTGAGAACAAATAACAGAGGTTTGTACTGAAAGGCCAAAGCCTCTGGGAACCTGCCTTCTGGACTCTCCGCAGCCTTAGGCCCTTGTTCCCCAGAGCTCTGCGCTTGTGCTCAGTGCCCGAAGGACCCTCCTGGCTCAGGAGCCCTTTAGAGAACTCGTTAAACTGACACAGCTGGCAAGTTGCTTCGGGCATCTTGACAAAGATGAAAAAAAAAAAACACCTTTTTTTTTTTAATTGACCTCAAAGGAATAAAAACTATTTCTGGATTTTAAAAAGTGTCCAAGGAAAAAAAAACCCAAATCTCCTTATGAGGTTCATTAAAACTTTGCCACTGTTAATTACAGGGGAACACTCTAAGCAGACAACTGTGCCAAGGACCTGGGGCCCATGGTCTTCAGAGGAGGAGGCTGGGGACTCAGTTGCAGGGTGGCAGAGGTGAAGCTCTCTTGGTGCAGCTACCCTCTCTCGTGAGACAAGAGTTCCCACGTCTTCTCATTGCAAGCTCTTTCCCCATTCACACGTTTAGATAAAGACCAAGAACAGAGCAAGAGACTGTCATTGACGTAATTCAGGGCCACACTAAAGTCTGAAGGAAGTACAAGGGAAAAAAAGAGAAATAAAAAGTACTAATACTAGAAATGCAGAATAAAAACATCTCTAGCCTCAGACCACGGGTGCATACTCAGTAAGGGAACAAAGTCTAGGTCTCGCCTTGTTCCTGCCAAGGGGAAATTTAGTCTTTCACCATCTGAAGGCTTTCCTATCTATTCTTAATTTGATGAGACTTTCTATCATGAGCAGACTTCAAAAACCTTTTCTGCATTTATTAAGGTGAACATAGAATTTTTACTGTTTGATTTTTTTAATAGGTGTAATTATATTCATTGATTTTCAAAGGTTAAGGCAACCTTCTACGCCCAGGATAAAGCCTACTTAAGCACAAATGGAAGCCCTACAAAGAGCATTTCAACCCGAGACAATAGAGTTTTCATCTCTGGAACTTTGATCTGTGTTTGCTTAGCTGTCTAGGATCTTTTGATGGTGTCCATTTCTCTCCTGTCTTCTGGAACACTGTGCAGATGACAATGTCTGTATCATTGCCCTCATCCACAAAGGCTACCATCTCATTCATTCTGTAGACTCTCTGGCTGTTTCCTCCTTTCCCTCCTTTTTGCATTCCTAAACATACTCAATTGGAATAAAGGCATAGCTTTAGAGTCCTGTAGCTATATTCTTTAATTTTTCTTCAAATGATTTTTAGTTATATTTCAGAATGAAATTAAGTATGTGGAAATAATCTGTTCTGGTTTGGGGCAGTACTGCGATTTGAATTCCACTGATAGGCACCTAGTCTGATTTCATACCTTGATTGTTTGTAAATTGTGTCACAGTAAACATTGCTATGCTGGTGTCTCTTACATAGGCTGATGTTCAGGTATGTTCTTAGGAATCCTGTAGAAAAGCCATTTGCTAGTTCTATTTTTCATTGTTGTTGTTTGGAAACATCTCCATACTGATATCCATAGTGGCTGCTCACTCCACCAATAGCATCCAAGGTTCTTTTCCCTTCATCATTGCCAGCATTGGGAATTTTTGTTAGTTCATTGCTAATAGTGATTCTAACTGGGTAGAGTAATTCTAACTTGGAATCTCAAGGTAGTTTTTTATTTTTATTTCCCCAGAGAGATAAAGATACAACATAGCTTTACAAATATATAAATCCAACAACCTCAACATAAAGCCAGATGATTGAACTCAGACCAAGTGTTTTCCCTATAACAATAAATGTCAATAGACCTAAGCTTGCTTTTTAAAAAAGTGGATTTTTTAAAAAAGAAAGCTCACTTGTACTCTGCTCACAAGAAGCAGACAAACCAAGGAGATCTAGAATGTCTAGAAAGAAAATGGAGCAATGGAAGAATGCAAACAAAAGTAAAAGCTGAGTTGTAAACTTACTATCAGAGGAAGTTTAAGCAGACTGAAAACATCTATATCATATAAAAATTTATCAGGACCAAATAATATGATTAGAACAAAAGGTACTACATGAACTGCAAACTAAGAAGGGTTAATTTTCATGCAATAAAAACTATACCTTACTCATGTAATGTTAACTCCTCTGTACAGCATCTTTACAATAATGTAAAATTTTAAAAAGAAAAAATTATAAGTAATTAAAGAAAACAGAAATAACTGGTGACATTAACTCATCTATCTAACCCCACCCAAATCATGGAGAAAATTAAAATTAAAAGAAGGGACTTGTAGCATAAATAGTCATGTAAATCTAAGCAATGTGAGTCTTGAAAATAATTAACCTGCTTTTCAAGAGCCAGTGAAAATAAATGGAAGATATTAAGTCTCAAGCGACACTAATTTCAAAAGTTAGAATCAGTGTTCTAAACAAAAATTTAAAAACCATGTATTATACAAGGAGGAGGCAACAATGCCTGGTAAGAAATGTACTCATTATCTTGCCCATGTAATTGTAACTCCTCTGTACAGTATTTTCACAATATAAATAAATAAATAAAATAATAAAAAAATTTTAAAAATCATGTATTATAAACACAGAAAATTAGGTGTATAAAGTATTTAAAATTTTTGGATTTGGCAAATGCATAAATTCAGTGTAAATGATAACTTAAAGTGCTTCTTCATGATGCAACCAATATGACCAAATATTACCAAAATATGCTAATTTCTCCAGACAAATCAATAACTTGCATGCAATTCTGGTGCAGGTAAGAATAGGATTTTTTTTCTAAATTAGGATGACAGATAACTAGAAGAAAATAATGGAAATCCTAAGAAGAGTAATGTGAGAGACATCATAATATCATAGGGGTTTAAATAATATATTACTGCTAGATAGCTAGAGAGACATGTCAGTGATCCAAACTGAAAGCTATGAATAAATACATATTGGAAAATGTTGATGAAGATGTTCTCCCAAAGCAGGAAGGCCAAAAAGGCTTACAAAATAAGTGTCCTGAAACCAGTAACTGTGCTAGAAAATAATAGAGTTGGATTTATATCTCTAATTTTACACTGTCATACCTCTTCAAAATCCAGTTCCACTTATAAGACAAGGAGAAGAAAGAACTCATTCTCTTCTATACAGACTGAACTTTAGATTATTATTTTTAAAAACAAATAAAAAGGGGGCTGGGAAGCTCAGTGGTAGAGCGCTTGCCTTGCATGCATGAGGCCTTGGGTTCAATACCTCAGCACCACATAAGCAGAAAAGGCTGGAAGTGGCACTGTGGCTCGAGTGGTAGAACACTAGCCTTGAGCTGACGAGCTGAGGGACAGTGCCCAGGCTCCAGAATTCAGGCCCCACAACCGAAGGGAAAAAAATACACAAATAAAATGCAAAGGGAAAAGTCCTATATTCAGTTTTGGAATTCTATCAATTTTCTGGCTCTGAAAAGAGCATGCTTTAGAAATGTGAGCAACATGAATTTGAGAACTACCAAGTCAAAGTAGAGTGGAATGCCAATGATGCAAAAAGTAAATAAATACAGAAGTCACCAGAGTTATCTCCTCCCTACCACTTATGCTTCCTTTCATCTGTTTATTTATTACCATTTTGAAGTCACACATAATAATCAAATAACATTGGATGAATTCATTAGAACCCTTTATACAATATTCCAAGGCTCCACTGTTTTCCTTAAAGGTATTTGAAATATAACAGCTTTCAAATCAATGCAGTAATCCTTTAGTAGAAATCTTTTGCTGAGCTAGAAAAGGGCTATCATATAGTATTTGAACATTTTTAAATTTACTCTGATCATGTCCATAACTATTACTTCAAGCACTTAAATGATTAGCTCCAAGCCTTTGGCTTTGAGTTTATGCATGGCCCTGAGTCAGCAAAGTGCTTCTAGTGCATGGATTGTGCTTCACCTTCATGTACCAGATTAAGTAAGAGCCTTCCTTTATTTGGTCAGGTCAGCTTGCAAGTCCCTTAAGTGACTTAATGGCTTTCCCCCCTCTCATCTTATTTTGGTGTTCACTGTTCACTCGGTCTCTTTTCACTGCATTGAATGCCTCTTCCTGCCTTCTCTAGCTATCCAAACCCTACACAACTTGCAAAATTACTACAAATTCCACCTTTTCGGAAAACTTTCTGTGTGTTTTCACTTAGCATGCTTTTCTTATTCTTCTGAATTCTTCAAAAAATCTCGCTATACTTTATTGTGCAGTTTTGCTCATATTGAATAAAGTATTTTTTATCATGGTTGGAAAAGAATGTAAGACTAAAAACCATGCCTTATAATTCTATGCGTCCAATCTAAAAGCTTCTGTTGAATGACAGATGCACGGCTTTATGTGGACTTTCAGATGCTTCTTTGTTTCTAAATCTCAGGTTATTAACTTGGACAGTTATGAACTTGGAGACCAGGTGATGGTTCTGGCCTCAGTACCAACACCCCAGTATAATTTAATTGACGAGCATTTCTCACATTACCCACTAGATGGAACCAGCCCCAAATAAACACTGCTTAACAACTGATTTTTTTTTAAAGAGTGATAGAAATGAATATCCTGGTATAAATTAATTGGCCATAATGGTTGTCATTTAAGAAACACTTTTGAGATATATTCATGCACCTATAAAAACATCAAACCAATCAAGGTATCAAACATCTTCATTACCTCCCAAAATCCTTTGCATATTGAGGTGTTTTGCCTGTCTGCCTCCTTACCTTTTTTGAAGAGAGCACTTGAAATGACATCTGTCCTTTGAACCTATTTTAAACAAATTTTATAATATTCTCAACTACGTGTACTACACTATACAGTAGATTTCCTGAAACTTATTCATCTTACTTTTTTACTTACTTATTCTATTACTTATTTTATTCTTATTAATCTTCATCTTGAGATCTCAATTGTTTAAGATGAATAATTCCAGAAAATCACTGATTTATTCCATCATTCACAAAACAGAAACTGCCTCCAGGTCTGTCATGTGGTCTCATTTTCCTAGCTTTCCCTTCAGTCCATCCTTCTCTGTGTGGCCCAAGGCCTCGTGGTCTTTATCACTCTTTCCATCACCCATCTTCAGGCCATCTTCATTTCTCACATGATTGTGCGTTTTGCCACACACCTCCAACCTACAACCCTGTTTCTTTTTGCTCATGCTCACTGCACAGCCTCACTATCAGCACGTATATCTATATAACCACAGCTCTGGTCATGAGTCTGTGAGTTATGCTGTCTTCAGTTTGTGCTATTATCTATTGAATATAATCCAAAGACATTAGTTTGATATTGAATATTGCCCATTGTCTCCTCTGATATGTTTTGTTATGTGACAATCAAGTTGAACCCAACATCCGAAACTGATCCAAAATAACAATGAATTTCCACGAATAGTAAGGCTTATTCCAGTATCTGAAAGTAATATATGCACCCTCTGAAAGTTCTCATTTTTATTTGCATTATCATCTCAAATACATTTTCCATTTCCTTTATCTTAAAGAGTATCTGTGAATGACTTAACTTTGTGTGGTCTCAGACAGCTATCTTAGTATTGTATACAGAAAAGGCAATCCATAAATATTTTTAAATGATGTAGTTTAGGTCAATGGGTAAATATTATTTCAAATAACTTTGTGGGGGCAGGGTGATAGTACTGGGGCTTGAACTAAGAGCTCATGCACTCACTGTTGGATTGTTCCTATCTGGTCTCTACCATATTAGCCGTACCTATAGTCCTACATTTTGCCAAATAAATGGAAATGAAATCTAGTGGACTTTTCTGCTTGGGCTTGCTTCAAAACTCAATTCTCAGATCTCTTTCTCCATAACCACAGGTTATGCCCGGCCCTATATAACTTCTTAAAAAGATACATGGCTATTTCTTTACAAGTAAAAATTTATATATTTTATAAAACTCTAAAATTCTATAATTTTGTTTCATTACTGAGGTATTATTGATATACAAATCTGTGCACAGTTAATGTATACATTTGGTTGAGCTTGGACGTATGTATACACATTGTAATAGCATTTTATGTGAAGTATCTAAGATAGCAAAGTTCATCAGGATTAAGGACAGGAGCTGGGGAGTAGCTGAAGTGGGAAAATCAAGCTGAAACCCCAAGAAAGGTCTGTGCAGAAAACCAAGGCCTCGTCCATGACAGCAGATGTGTGAAGAGAAGTCAGCTAATGAGTCAGCTAATATAAATAGATTGGCATTGAATTTGGCTGGTGTTGGGATATTGTACCTTCAAAAGAAGTAATAACGAACTGATTTCGTTAAGTGAAGTAAGTCAGGCTCAGGGAAACAAGGGACACGTATATTCCACATATGGAATTAGATCTAAATTATGAACATAATGAAACATGCAGGCTCATGTACAGTTATATGCAAGCAACTTGGACTGAAGGATGGAGAGGATTTCAGTAATCGACTAACTCACAGTTTATCCAAATAAATGCTAGGAAGCTGAAATAGGTTTTATCAGAAGGAAGCAAGGTTTAAGGGGAGGGAAGCGGATGACTGGAGAAGGGAAGGGTGGGCAGCAGCAGTCATAGTGTTCAATGTGCATATGTGAAAATGGAATGAAGTAATTTGAGGAGACTGGTTGGGTTGGAAAAGGATGAGGGAGAATAGTGGAAGGGGTAATGCTGATCAGGATGCATTGTACTCAACTCAAAAAGACAAACAACGTGTGTTTTCTCTCCTCTGTGGAAGCTAGACCTAAAATACATGGGAACATGATAGATTACACAGGATTCTATGCATTCATACCTAGTGACACCAAAGGAGTATATTCTTAGGAGAGGAGCACAAAGGGGCAATACTTATGTGCATATGATCATGTAAAATAATATTAATCGAGATGAACTCCAGGAAGCGGACACAAGAGGCTTTCTTTTATTCTCTTTGTTGCTGTTTTGTTTTCTTTTTGTCATATTTGTTCATCTGTCTTTGGGAGGGTAAGAGGGACACAACTGGAGAGAGAGAAGATGAACAAATGGCGTCATGGTACTTACTAGACACTACGGAAATGAACTATAAAATTTGTGGGTGAGGAAGAGAAAGGAAAAGAGAAAGGAAAACTGGGAGAGAGCGAGGAAGGAGTGAAATTGTCCAAAAAGAAATGTACCCGTTACCTGATTTATGACTTCTTTGTACATCACCTTGATAATAACAATAAAAAATTTTAAAGATGCATTATACTCATAAATTGGCATGGTGAGTGGAACTTAAAGATAATTTTGAAATTACAAGCATATGTATTTCCTTGATAATTGCAATTTATTAATATATTGCAGTCTACTAATAGACATTAAAACTTTCATGAACTGAGACAAAAGAAAGCAATAAATATGAAAACAAAAATTATTTAACCTGATGTAGTGAAGAAGGGAGACAAAAATCTCTCCATTCTTCCCACTCCTTTGCAAACATTTCTTAAAATTCAGTAACTCTATTTCCAGATTCTTTCTTGTGAGCCAATTATTATCAATCACATCCTGTCAGCACACCTTGGGAGTTTTCAATATCTCGATTGAAATATGAATCAAAAAAGGGAAACATCCCAAATGCTATGCTTTCTGCAGAGATAACAGCAGCCTTTGGCTGTGCTCAGTGATCGTTACCATGGCAACCGGAGGAAGGCTGATGAGGCTGCTTTTATCTAGGAGCCTTCTTGCATCATTTGATACTTCCCCATTTTAATATCAAGTAAACAATTAGCAGCTTCGTGCGTAGGCCATATTATGCATTAGAAATTTTTAACAAATGTACCTAAATCCTACATGTTACCCTGACATGGTTCTTCACCTGTACAGTTCCTTGTGGGATCAAAAATTTCCCAATCAAAAGGTGTTCTAATGAACCTGACAATGAACTCATGATCATTCTGGTTTTTTTATTTTGTTTTGTTTTTTTTGGGGGGGGGTCCGGTCATGGGGCTTGAACTCAGGGCCTGGGCGCTGTCCCTCAGCTCTTCAGCTCAAGGCTAGCGCTCTACCACTTGAGCCACAGTGCCACTTCTGGCTTTTTTCTTTTTGCTTTTTTCTTTCTTGGTGCTGAGGGATCGAACCTAGGGCCTGATGCATGCAAGGCAAGCGCTCTACCACTGAGTCACCTTCTCAGCCCCTGGTCATTCTGTTTTAATGTGAGAACCCAATGTGATGTAGGAAGTCATTTCAGGAAACTTCTGAAATTCCTGTTATTCCTGACACAAATTTGCTATTCCTTCCATAGCAAGAGATACAGATTAGGGACCAACTGCAAGTTATCAGTTATTCTCATTTATATTTCAATTATATACTATTATATTACACATAGTGATATATATTATATATATAGCATAGTATATATAATATATTATATTCTCATTTATATCTCAATTTACCCAGAGACAATATTCAAAGTGTAAGGGATCAAGAAGAAATAGGAGGGTGTGGAAGGCTTACTTCAAGGATGTATAGAATTCCTAGACTTAACATCAGATTCAATTAGTTTGCTTTTATCACCAACTTAAACTGATGGTACTAAAGGAAAAAAGTCCAGTCAAAACTTAAAGTTTTATTGATAGAACAACTTGGAGGCATATTGCTAATAGTCTGATTACTCAACTTTTGAAATAGCTCCAGAGTCCAAGAGGCGAGTCAAGAAATAAGTCTTGTGCTTCCTACGCCCAAGAGAAGAAATAACCTCTTTTAAATGCCCTGCCCTAGTTAGTAATGTGATTTTGGTTCTATAAACGTGAAGAACATATAGGATGGTACATATCAACTGTATATTGTTGGTCAACTATAAATGTTGGCCCACATTGCTCTTTAAAAAATGGACTTCTTGTTGGTAAATTATAACTCAACATGGAGGAACAAAAATTAGCTATAAATAGTTATTTAAATGTATATGCTGGGCTTTAGTATGTGTTGTGATTTTTTTTGTCAGTCATGGGTCTTGAACTCTGGGCCTGGGCGCTGTCCCTCAGCTTTTCAGCTCAAGGCTAGTGCTCTGCCACTTGAGCCACAACACCACTTCTGGTTTTCTGGTGGTAATTGGAAACAAGAGTCTCACAGACTTTCTTGCCCAGGCTGGCTTTGAACTGTGATCCTTAGATCTCAGCTTCCTGAGTAGCTACGAGTAGCACAGGCATGAGCTACCAGCGCCTAGCTTGTGTTATGATTTTGATAACTGGTGAAGATCTCAAAAATTGTCTTTGCAGTTCTCCTAAGAAGCACTGGCTTCCATGAATCATGAGCTCTTAAGTCAGGTAAACTCCTATACCCACTTGATGAGGCTCTCTCAGCTGTGTATAAGAGCCACTGAAGAGAGAAATGTCTGACATTATCCTTAGTAGTTGGACTTATTTGATGTCCTTCTGTCATTGGTACCTATTGTGTCCCAAAGTGGTCTTTTAAGTCTGACTGTTAAATAATCCAATAAAGAGGCCTGTTGTGATCACACTTCTCCTAGAATGAGAGACTTCCGTCTTGTCTAACTCGGAGGTAACCGTGGGAGATGGTGATCAAGAGATCCTCCCAGAAAGCAAGCACGGTTGTTTGACTGATTGTGTATTTTACTCACGCTCCTCTGATACAACATGATATTGGGCCTCAGTAGATATTCTACCATCTTTGTTCCCCATCTCCGTTTTCCCAGTTGTATACAAGGCCTGTAAGAGTGACTAGCTTTTCATTTAATTACCAAGACAGTGGAATACATTCGTAATGACTTCTTCATTGCCTGAAGGGACCAAAATATAGCCCAGGGTCACACATTAAACCATTTCCATAACAAGCATCGTTTCCTTTTGAACATGTTTTCTCTGAAAAGAGCTGTGCTTCTATTTCACCTTTGTTTCTTTTCTGTGACTTAACATCACACTTGTCCATTTCTATTTTATTAAATGTGCTCTGCATAAGGCTATTCACATCCCTTTGTAATTAGCTTCCACACTTAGACTCCAAAGAAGCATGTTTCTCTCTAGGGAAACCATGTAAGTGGCAGAAAGGACACAAGGCTCAGAATCAGGAGACCTGGGTTTTGACCTCTATCCTCTACTCTAGAAGGGAGTATGTTATTTGATTCCTTGAGTGTCTGTTGTGGCCGTTCCTACAATAGAGAAAAAAATCCCACCCTACGCTTCTGAGTTGAACAGAAAGAGAATCCATGCTTGAGGTGTTGCTTGTCCTTAGATGGAGGAAATAAGTGCTCCTGGTTAAGACTATTCATAAAAACACACCACCAGGTGACAGGGGCTTGTTACCTGGGATGCGGCTTAATGTAAAACTCCCTCTGCCACTGGCAAGATTGTATCAGATAAATAAATGAGGAGAGTTGAGATTCACAATGAAGTGGAAGGAAAACCTCCATGAAATCCTAACATCAGGCTAGTTAATTGTGTCCGAGATGAGTGGATAAAGAACATAGGCCAGAAGAAGAAGAAAGAAAGAAGAAAGAAGGAAAGAAAGGAAGAAAGGGATAGATAGATAGATAGATAGATAGATAGAGAATTGAGAGAACTTTGCATCAGAAGAAAAGACCAGTAAAGGCAGGTTCATCTGTCAATTACTATATTTGATGATACTTTTTGTCATTTACTTTATGTTCATCCATTGGAGGATACAAACATTGTGACATCAAATATTTATGTGAATGAAAATATACAGTTCAATACAAGACCACAAAATGTAATCATAAAAAGTAGGATTCACTGACACCTGAAAAGAAGCACACTGTCCCAGAGGCAGAAAGGGTAGGCAGGAACTGGAAAGTTGTCTTGTCAGGATCCAGGGTCAGCCTCTAGTCTTTGCTTCTAGGAATGAGTCTCAACATGTGGAGGATGGGGATTGTGCAGGGAGCTGCTTTGATTTGGGAAATCAAAAAGCCACCTTCAAATCTGTGGGTCCTAAAGATTTTAATGCTTGCTAGATCCCAAAATATCTGTTGCATACACTATCAGCTACCACCCTATTTAAACTTAGTGATAAATTTTGCAACCTTACAAACACAAGTCCTTTTCTTTAGCTCTGCTGTGTGCCCTTAGAAGCAGTGACCACGTGTGCAAATGGAGACCAGGGCTTGAGGTCACCGTGGTCACACTGAAGTCATACGAACCTCCTGATGTCCAGCTGAGACACTGGAAGAGAAAGGCCAGAGGGAGGCAAAGCGTGTATGCACCCTCCTGCAAGTCAATGTTCTTCTTCCCCATCCATTACAACGGACTAGTCAGATCTAACAGCCTGGCAATGGATCAGCTTCTTCAGAGCTTCTTTTACCTCTCGATTTCTTAGGCAATAAATGAAAGGGTTGAAGGCGGGAGTGACAATAGCATAGAAGATGGAAATGATCTTGTTCATGTTGAAGGCATGGATGGCTCGGGGCCGGGCATACATGAAAATAGTGGCTGAGTAGAAGATAGTGACCACCACGAGGTGGGAAGCACAAGTGGAGAAGGCTTTCTGTTTTCCTGTGGGCATGCGTAACACCGTGGCCAGGATGCATCCATAGGACAGGACAGTGATTGACAGGGGAAAGAGGAAGATGATCAGGGCCAAGACAAAATCCACCAGCTCGGCTACAGACATGTCTGTGCAGGAGAGGTTGAGCACTGGAGAGATATCACAGAAGAAGTGATTGATGACATTGGGGCCACAGAAGCTAAGGCGGGAGATGAAGTAGATCTTCGCCAGAGAGATGCCAAAGCCGATGGCCCAGGAGCCAAGAGCCAGGCGGAAACAGAGCCCGTGGCTCATGATGGTGGGGTAGTGCAGAGGGCGGCAGATGGCTACATAACGGTCGTAGGCCATGGCGGCCAGGAGGACGCACTCTGTGCACATGAGTGCGATGAAGAAGTAAAGCTGGATCATGCAGTGAGTGAAGGAGATGCTGTTGCTCAGGGACCAAAAGCTGAACAGCAACTTGGGCACGGTCACGGAAATGTACCAGGTCTCCAGGAAGGACAGGTTGGCCAGGAAGAAGTACATAGGCTTGTGTAGTGGCCGGTTCTGCTGCACCAGCAGGATGATGATCACGTTCTCCGCTACTGTCAGAATATAGGCCACGAGGAACATGAGGAACACTGCGGCACGCATGCCCAGGCTCCCGGGGAACCCCACCAGAATGAACTTGGTGACCCTTGTCTGGTTCTCCACTTCCATATCAAAGACACAGGGCTTAGCTTTCCTAGGGGATCCAGAGTCACTTGAGTGGAATCCGGCTCCAGTTCACATCTCTCATTCTTGACTTGGCTGTCTACAAGTCACAGAAGAGTTGTTACTAATGTCCTCGTGGGTTTGGGGTTTGAAAACAAGGTCTCACTGTCTCGTCTATGCTAGCTTCAAACTCGTAATCCTCTAGGGCTGAGATTCAGGTGTGTACCACCCTACCTGGCATAGAACAGGTACTTTCAATAGCACAGTCCAGGTTGGATCACAAACCAGACACCATACACAAGTAACATGATTTAATCATCACAGCATCTTTACATGTTATTATGTCCATTTAAATAATCAATAAGGTATGTCTTGAAGCAATATCAAGCAACTTACCGACTTCTCATTGATGCAGAGTAGGAATTACAATGAAGTCCACCTGAAGCTCTGTGCTATCTAATATCCTACAGCTGCTTTGTGATCAGCTGCTTCCTAAGCGAGTTTGCTAACCCTCCCCACCACTCCATGTTACCTGACAGCTCCAGAGGCCACACCTGCCTACCTGTCCATCTTCAGCTCACAATTAAGGACTAGGACTCATTCAGCCTTCCAAGTGCTTTCTTCCCCCTCCCATCTCATGATCAATGAAGCATGTAAGGAGATAAGAATTGGACTATTCAGTGTGAAACACCGATACGTCATTCCTATCCCACATATTCTACTGATTGGCTGTGCAATTTTATATCTTACTCTTTCTGAGATGCAGGGGGTATTTTGTAAATAGAAGTATTAATATGCATTCAGCTCATGTCATTATGTGACAAAATCCAAATGAGATAAAGAAAATCATATTTTATATCAACTATAAATGATAATAAGCATTCTAGGGTATTTTAGTCATCATTAGAGCTGTAAAGAAGAAAATATAGGACAACAGGGTCGGAGTGTGCTGGGAGCCATGAAGAAGTGTGAAGTGAAACAAATATGGACATTTGCTCTCTGGAAGTTTAAGTTCTTTAGGGGGAACATAGGAGCCTCTGGGTGAAGAGATTCTTAAGCAAAATAAAAGTGAATAAATAAATATATGTTAGATATTGTCTATGAATGTTAGAAATACAAAAGATTAGTGTGGAAGGTCCATCTGATCTCTAAGGAGGTAACATTTGGACAGAGAAAGATTCCAAGGCCCAGCCTCTGAGGAGCTCAGGTGGGAGAGAGCTTTGTTGAAATGAAGCCGCCATTGTTGCTCAAATGGGTGGGGAGGGAGCCAGGCGTGGTGGGAGTGGTAGGAAGGGCTGGAGCAGGTCACAGGAAATGAAATACTAGTCCACCTGCAGGTAAAGCAAGCCAAGGATTAAAGATTGAGAGGAGCATGATGTGGTTACATCACGGAAAGGGACCTGGAAGTCCTAAAGGAATGCACAGCCTGCAATCGTGAGAGTTGTGAGGGTTAGCTGAGGGCTGTTCAGAGAAGGTGACAGTGACCTTGACAGCATTCAGGGAATCGGGCAGACTGAAGATACATGCTAGATGTAAACTATGTCACAGTAATCCCTATGAGTATGGAAGAGAGAGGAAAGAGATCAAGAGAAATCCCACATACACCAGCTGGGGACATAGAGGTGTTGCCATTTTCTATGATAGGAAAACGGGTGTTTGCCTCAGAGTTAAAGCCGTGGGAATGGACAAGACTTTGCTGTGGTTTTGTTTTGATGAGTGTTAGCAGGCTCTAACCACCTCTAATAACAACCCATTGAACATTTACTAAATGCCTGGGAATTTGCTAAGTGATTTTTTCACATAATAGCCCATTAAGTCCACAAAATAATGTCAATAAGACATTGTCACTGTAATTTCACAGAACACACTGTGAGAGGGATAACATCTAGTGGCGCCCAGGTCTTCCTGACCTACAGCTGGAGGTGCCCTGAACCCCCAAGCTGACTCATAATACAGGAACAACATCAGATCTGGAACCCACCATCATTTTTGTTCACATTTCAAATTTAGGACTGTGTCCAAAATGTTAGTTAGTCCTAGTAAAATTTTGTTATAGGCCCAGGCCTTTAGATTTGATCATAAATAGGAAGAGAAAAAAAGAAAACAATGTGGGAATGCACAAGAATGTATTCACACACACAAAGCTAAAGGAACATGCTTGGTAAATGTATCCAAAGCTAGATAATCACTGGCTAAGGTATTATGTCTATAATGTGTGTGAAGCAGCAATCTGGGCAGAGGCATCAGAGTGGAAAAAGGCATAAAGGACATAAACAACCTTGCCTGTTCCAGAAAATAATGGCCTAGTGGCTGGGTGAGAATGAAGGGACAGAAAAGGAATGGGTAGAGGTTGGGATGGAGGAACAGGTCATAAGGACCTTTATATATAATAGCACAGCAATCAAGAGACATCCTGAAATATGGGCAGTAAGTAATCACTGAAGGTTTGTTGGCAGGATGAAATGACCTCATATTGTACCCTGAGTGCTGATGAGAGTGAATGGCTTTAGGAAAGACACAATCATCAATCCAGAGCCTGGTGGAAGCAAGAGAAAGAACAGTCATATCAGATTCTGAGAGACACACACAAAGAAGAAAATCTCTCCGGCTCCAGCTCATGTGTGTTAAGGAAACAAAGACGAACATAGTTAGCAATACCAGTTCATGCACGAAACTTTCCGCTCTAGAGGAAGACCGAGAGCAAAGGATATTGTATGTAGTATTTCACTGCAAAATATGTGGACGCTTTGTGTTCATAAGAGCTGTTATTCCACTTCAGCGTCCTCAAACAGGCCACTCTTCACTGCACACTCCAATACTGGCCACACAGCCTCACTCCTTTCTGGTTTTGCACGGGCCACACATACCACACCCTCCTCTAATTTTGTCTGCGTTCTGCGCAAAGGTGAGGTCTAAGAGCTGTCCTTCTCTCCAGGACAACAGCAGATTTTTGATGAACTGTCACAAATAAATTGCCAGGGAGTTGTGGCCGTCTGTAGTACCAGGAGTTCAGCGAGCATGGATGTACACATTGTGATTGTACTTTGGGGTGCTTATTTCTATCTTAACACCAAGAGACATGCCTAAAACCTAATACGAAGCCTCTATTCCTTCTGCTCGTTGCATAACTGGGGGTACATGTATTCCAGAGCATGAGAGCATCATAGTGACTGCTGGTAATTAGAGTGGATGAAAGGACAGACATCAAACACTTACGTTTTGTGTCTCTCTGTGCCATCGGAGCCTGAAACAGAGCTTCCAAAACAGTTAAGCTGCTCTGGCGGAGGTTACTTACCGTGGCTCAGGGGCCGCTGATGGGGTGGGGTGATGTGAAGAGCGACCCCTCACTGATTCTAAAAGAGGAAGAAGGAGAAAAACAGGATTCAGCAATCAAACAGATGTGATGAACCACTTCCTACAGCAAGCAGGAGTGAATGAGCACAGATTACCCCACTGCCTTCAAGCTGATGGCCTGGACCAAAGGAGAGGACAGCCCTGGGCCCTAAGATAGTGGCTGTGTCCAGTGTGGCAGGAGTCTGCCTTCTGCAGGACTCTGGGGTCCGGGCACCCATGTCCTTCTTGGGAAGTGCTCTACTGCGATAAAGATCTGTGGGTTCTGAGGGCTTTATGGGGCAATCAGGACTTTCTCTACATCTCTGCCAAGACCCAGGAGGGAAGAAGGTTGGCAATGGCAGTTCAATTCTCCTGTGGGAGCTGAGAGACACTTTTGCCAATTGTGACCATCTTATTTGTTTTATGTGATATTAGTTCCAGAGGGAGAAAAACACTCACTTAAGACCACAAACTTTGGAAAGAACCCCATTTAATTTATTCTTTCTTGAGAGATGAAGAGGAAAAGAATGTATTGCATCGAATTCTCTGCTCACAGATCTTTTTGATCAGAATTCACTCTTTGGCTTACACAAGTCAGAAGAAGTATAGTAATGTCTAAGGGAGACATTGGAACCTGGAGTACAATGGTATTTCTACATTTTAAATGAAAGTTTTTCTCTTGTGCCATAAGTAAGTGCTAAATAAATGTATCATGGTAGGATCATGTTATTTTTCCTTTGAGATCACATGACCAAGCTATTATGCTGCAGGACACTCTGGTTACTAAACTACTTCTCTCTGCTTGCAGAGCATTTCTTTCACAAGGAAAAACTATCCGATTCACTGTAGCTTCATGAAACTGTAAATGAGGATCAGAAATCACTCTAGTGTTTCACTAGAATCTGGCAATTCACTAGGCAATAAACTATGCCACCTTCCATGTAGTTTTCCTTATAAAACTGAAGAATGGAAACCAAATGGTCACAAGTACAAGGAAGGCCCTTTCTGTCAAGTCTTCGCTCTCAACTTATCTCTAAGGACTAGAAATATTCCGATATCTCCTACCATGCATCATTGTCATAAACCACAGCTTTCCAAGAGGGATTAAAACTATTGTGAGTTTCTGTGAGTGTGATCTTTGATTTGAGGGGTCAAAATGTCATACCAACGATTCTAAACAGATTGGAGCCATTCAGTAGAAATGAAGGGGCTACATTCCATCACTACTGTGAACTGGCATCACCTGCCTAGGCTTTCCTTGGAGCTGTATCTTTGCTTTCAGATGGGCCCACTGCAAAAGCTTGTCCAAGATACATGGGAAGCAATGAAGAAGCCCAGGAAGCTCGCTGTGTGCTGTTTCTCTGGTCCAGAATTCCTGCAACTGTCTGTCTCCTTTTCTCAGCACCCTCTTGTGTCTGCTGTCTCATTATGTCCAGGTGTTTTCATCGTTCATTCTTTATTGTTGTACCAGATGTATTGATAGTCCCAGCTTGTTCTCTATTAAGCAACTGATGGATAACTATCTCTTATCCTTAGGCCATTTACGCCGCTAGCTTAACCTGCACTTGTGATTTATGGAACAGAGCTTGAAGGTCATCTGGAGGTGAAACCATTTTTTAAAAATTGTTATTATAAAGGTGATGCACAGAAGGGTTACAGTTACGTAAGTCAGGTAATAAGTACATTTATTTTTTCAAGTGTCACCTCTTCCCCCATTTTCTCCCAGTCTGTCCCTCTCTCTCCCCACCATTTTCAACATAGTGTCTAGTGAGTATCACTGCTACATTTGTTCACCATTTCTGTGCATCCCTTCAGGTTGCTTTTGCCTGAAGATGGTTTTTGAAATTTTCTGGTAGAGCTTCTCAAAGCCCTTCTTTTCCACTCTTATCTCTAGAGTGAGGCTGCTATTGACAATACTTTTGGCTGTGAACTCCGCCCAGGAAAATATCTGGCTCTGTGAAAACTCCCAGTCCAGCAAAACAAAGTAAACTCTTCCACCAAGCCTTTGGCTTTGGTTGGCTGCTAGATAAATTAAAATCACCAACCAATTTTCTTTGAGAACGAAGTGCACTGACTATCTATACAAGAAACGTGAGCTTTTGGTGTAAAATGTCCACTCGTCTTGTCAGTAAGGTGAACGAGGTGGACAGCTTGAAAGCAATGTGGTGCCTGTCTCCATAGCTCTTTCCCCTGCATGTGATAAGAATTTGACTGGATTCCATAGTTTTACAAAAGTTAATTCTGGCAGGTTTGCCATCGTTTTGTGGAGGGAATCTAAATTTCCTAATTCACTGTATCCACGACAATCACACACACCCGCACACACATACATGTTCGATTACAACTTGAAAACTTGCCAGACTTTTGTGTTTCTAGGTACTTCTAGATTCTTCCTTCATTTTTATGCTTATGATACTGTTCCATGAGAAATAATATTACTCTGTTCCTATTGGATTTATACTCCTCATACCTCCTTATCAGGTCTTAGCATTTTGTCCATGATTTCTGTTGAAGAGAAATGATGAGGACAAGCATAAGATCTTAGAATAAAATAATTTGGTATTTCACTCATCAAGGGCAAAATCAGCCATTAGTTATCTCTGGCTTCAACTAGGGGCCTTCACACTCTTACTAACTTGAGTTTGTAGCAATTTCCACCTGATATATTTAATTATGATCCGCTTTATTGTTCCTGCTTGAGATTTGTAGTACTTTATATGTTTGTGACCCAGTGACTTATTCAATTTGGGAAATATTTAACCATTATTTTTTTTCTCATTTTGGAGAGGAGAGGTAGGGGGCAATACCTAGTCATTACTGGGGTTTGAACTAAGGACCATAGGCTTGGTAGCAGGGACTCTACCACTTGAACTAGGTCTTCAGGTGTTTTTGGTTTTAGTTATTTTTCAGATAGGGTTTATGCACTTGGCCAGCCTCCAACTGTGTTCCTCTTGATCTCTGCTTCCTGAGTAGCTTTGATTACACAGATGAACTACCACTCCTGGTTACTGGTTGAGGTGAGCTTTTATTGCATTTTTTCTCCTCAGGCATCAGACACCATGTTTAGCCGTGCCTTTTCTCACTTTGAATCTTCAGTTACACGTGTGTCTTGTTTTCATCGCATCCAGTGTATGAGATATAGCTAATGAATTGCTACTTTTATAATTTTCTTTTCTTTCTCTTTGTACTGAGTCCAGTAATGTTCATCAACCTATGTTCTACTTCACACATCTCCTTCGGTTCTCTATAATTTTTCATTGAAGTTATTGCTACTTTCTTTTGAATTAATTTTATTTCTTGGTTCCAGAAGCACTCTTGATTCTTTTTTGATGCTGCTCTACAGCACCAATTCTCTTACCTTAAACATAACCAACGTGTTCATTAAAGTTCTGTCTCATAGCACAATATTGATGTTTCTCTAGGATTATTTTTGCCATAAGTTATACTTTCTCTTTGTTTAGTGTTTTGATCTTTTCTGTCAAGTTCTTTTTGGTTGAATGCTGAACATTATACATGGGAATGTGTAGGGTACTTTGAGGCTCTGTGTGATGTAACCCTCCTGAAGAGATGATTTATTTACTGGTAGGGAATAATCCTAAAGACAGATTACTTCCAGTGATCTAATGGGGATATGGAAGGCTTTCATTTTTGCTATTGCCTTCTTTATTTGTATTTCCTGTGCTTCTGCATTGGGATTTACTTATGTGAAGACAGGTCATAGCTTACAGGTTTTAATCAGCTCACATCTTCCGGTTGGATTACTCTGCACTCTGAAAGGACTGAGTAGTGTCACAGTTGTTGTGTCAACTTATAGCATGACGGTGTAACTCCCACAATACAAAATTCAGGGTTCATTGCCAAATCAGACTCTTGGATGAAGCCAAGAACCCCAAGTGACGTCCTCTATCCTCAAATTTTATGATAGATATGAAAGACACTAGCATTTCTATATGGTACAGTAGCAAGTTAGGAAAAAATGTGTAGGAATTAATGTTTAAGTAACGAAAACAGAGGTCAAGAAAGACGGAAGAAGGCAAATGGAGGGAAGAGAGGCAAAAATGTATGTGACAAAGCTAAACAAAACCGTGTCTAGAAATTCAGTTCAATTCTTGTGAAAATGAGTGCTATTACCAGAGATTGAAAAAGGATATAAAAATTAGGAATAGTAAGAAAAGAAGCAGAATAAAACACTAACAGAAGATAAATCAAAAAAGTAACTATTAACATGTCTTCTTTGTTGAGGCAAGTGTACACTGGCTAGGCTCTACCAGTGCAAGAGATACTGACATAGAGTCTTGTTCTCAACTTTCTGTCGGTAGCTCCCTCGTTATTTTGATTCACATCAAGACTGCCTGCACACAGGATGACCATTACAACAATGATACCCACAAGACACTATATTGGAAATGAGCTTTACAACTCAGTGGGGGGTTGGGGGCGGGGAGGAGTGAAGGAGGCATGAGAGGAAAGGGATAATGGGAGAACCACAAAGGAGGGAGTAACAATTCTTAACAAGCTATGGACTCATTTCCTTACTCACGTAAGTAACCCCTCTGTCCCGCATCTTTACAATAAAATAAAATTTAAAAAAGACTACCTACAATCTCCTTCTGACTACAAGCTAAGTTTGTTGCTTGTGGTTAGATAGACTGAAGGAGGGACAGTGGCTCTCCCTGACACCTTGGTCTGCTAGAGACCTAGTGGCAAATCTAGCTTTTCAGCAACAAGCTTTTCCATTTTGTACTTAAGCCTTCCGATGGTTTCTTTTACAAAGTGAAGGGTGATTTTACTCTTGCTACTGTTATATGGACATAGACCCATTGGACAGCAATAGTTTTAGAGCATTAGCCAAGTCCTTCACCTGCCTTACTTGCTTCTGTAGCTACCCTATGTCTCAGGCCAGAGATCCAATTATCAAATGTCTTCTCCATTCACTGGATGAAAGCCAGTAGTGAGGTTTAAGTCTCTCCTGGGCAGTTGTATTCATGTCAGCACACAAGGCTGACTTGTGCTTACAGGGCTCTAACTGGCCACAGGGAAGTCTGCATGGCTTGCTCACTCCCATGTCTGTCTGTTGTCCTAAGCAGCTGGACACAGTCAATAGTCAGCTTCTAACTACTCCTGGGGCAAAGCTTGGTTGCCTGTATTTGGCTTCTGTATAGTTTCCTTATTCCTAGAAGATTCTATTTACAAAATTCAGAGAGCTCCATTCAATTTTATAAATATCTTAATTAGTTATGAAAATAGAAGAAGCATCATAGTTATACTATTTATTTCCAATTTATATAAAATCCTCCATAGAGAGGAATGATCAGAGCTTAGCAGACAAATGTCAAAAACAATTGCCTATAATTTCTGGAGGCTGTTTCAAAGGAGAAGCAAAAATATTTGCTACATATTAATAAGGATAGTGTATCTTGCAATCAGCTAATAATTTGGAGCAAAGGAGAGGGAAAATGGAAATGCTCTATAATTAATAATGGGGCCAGGAATGGTACAACATACCGGTAATCTAAGCTGCTTGGGAGAGATCATGAGGCTTAGGGTTTGAAGAAAGCATAGGCAAAAAGCTTATGAGATCATATCTCAACAAATATGCTGGCCTTGATGGTGAATATCTATAATCCCAGTTATCTGGCTAGCATAAACAGAAAGATCTTGATCCAAGGCTAGTCACAGGCAAAAACACAAGAACTTGCCCCAAACCAATCAAAGCAAAAGGGCTTTGGGTAGGGGCATAGCATCTTTCTAGAAAAGGCAAGGCTCTGAGTTCAAGCTCCAGTACTGTCAAGTATAACAATAATAAAGCTATTTATTTGTTTATTGTTATTATAGTAAAGATTTCAGGTTGGCACATCTAAAAAGAATGAACGAGTGCCTTTTGAAAGACCATTAGCTATCCAGCAAGTATTTTACCTAAATTATCCCTAATATTTGCAATCACACAGAGAGCTCAGTACTATTTCCTTATTTAACAAAAAGGAAATGCTTTGCTGTAAAATACTTTAATAGCTTACCAGGTAGCACAATTTGTGAGAGACAGAAAAAAAAGGTCTGGTTGAAGACACTGAGGGCCAGCCTTCTAGTCAATGATACATCAAAATGTAAAGAAAAAATGGCAGCTGAAGCCTCAAATTCACCATCTATCAGAGCAAAGGGCATCTGAAGAGTCCCACTATGGGTCCCTACCAGGCATTGTCCTCTATAAGGAAAGCCACGAAGCATATTGAAGAATACCTTTTCCTTTTACACACACATCGGACCATACTTTTCTTTGATATAAGTTCAGGAGTCTGTCTCACTCTATCCGACTTCCTGTTTCCTTTTAAAGACAGAAAACAAGAAGTGGGTTTGGAGTCTCCAACTTTTATTTGCATTTCTCTACAATTTTCCCCGAAGTAGCCCTGACCTCCTTATTCCTCAAGCTGTAGATCAAGGGGTTCAACATGGGTGCCACCACCGCATAGAACAAAGCCACCATTTTCTCCTTGTCCAGCGAGGAGGCCGAGCGTGGCCCCAGCTAGGTCAAGATGGTGGCCACAAAGCTCATGGCGACCACGGCAAGGTGAGAGGCACAGGGGTCAAACACTCTGTGGCATCCCCAGGTAGAATGCACACGCAGAATGGCAGCTACGATCTGCACGTAAGAGAACAGGACCAGAGCACTGGGAAACAAGATCACCAGCAATCCCGAGATGGCCACCATGACCTTGTTGAAGGAGATGTCCGCACAGGCTAGTCGAATCATGGCGAGGGTCTCACAGGCAAAGTGATTAATGACATTGCGACACAGGGGAAGCCGGAAGGTAATGATGGTTTCCATCAGTGAATTTGAAAAACCAGCCATCAATCAGCCAGCAGCCAGCCCCAGACACACCCCTTCATGCATGATGACTGTGTATTGCAGTGCGTGACACACGGCCACATAGCGATAGTAGGCCATGGCTCCCAGCAGGAAGAACTCAGACCCACCTGAGGCCAGGGACACACAGAGCTGCAGCACACAGCTGCGGAATGGGATGCTCTTTTGGACTGAGAACAAATGGTCAGCGTTTTTGGGGCAATGCTGTTTCCATAGCAGAGATCAATGAAGGACAGAACACTCAGAAAGAAGTACATGGGAGTATGGAGCCTGCTGTCCAGTCTGATCAAAAAATGAAAGAGGGAATTCCCCACAATCGTCACCAAGTACATGGCCAGAATTAGGACAAAAAGGAAGACTTGATGCCCCAATCACTGGACAGTCCCAGCAGAACAAACTCGCTCACCCAGGTCTGATTATCATTTCCCTGGCCCATGAGCTTCAGGATGGAAAGGCTACCTTGCAAACCATCCTAGGAGCCTGCTTTTCTGATGTCATGTCATCAGAATTTAGTTCATTGGAACTGTAATTTCTTCTCCCAAGCACCTGCATTGAAATGGGGGGAAAAGATCAACGAAGTATTTTAGACATAAAATAGTACGTTGCTGTTTGATTTAGCAGTTAGATTTGGGAGTAATTTCTGTCTGTGTGATGAGAGAGTTTTTAGTCCACATGAACAGCATTTTCCTAAATTCTAAATGATGTCTAGTGTCTTTTAAACTTTTTTGTGTACTCCTCGTCTGTCCTGGAGTTCTGATGCAATGCTATCCATCCATCCATATGAAATGAATTTCTGAGATCCTGAATATTTTTTAATAATCACCTTACATATCCTGTCATAAAAGTTTTGAGTTTATCTTATGGAGCTTGCTCTTTTACTTTTTTTGTTTCTGGTTGTGAGGCCTGAACTATGAGCCTGGGCGCTGTCCCTCAGCTCTTCAGCTCAAGGCTAGCACTCTACCACAGTGCCACAGCGCCACTTCTGGCTTTTTCTGCTTATGTGGTGCTGAGGAATCAAACCCAGGGCTTCATGCATGCTAAGCAAGCACTCTACCACTGAGCAACCTTCCCAGCCCTCTTTTACTTTTAAAATATCAAGTAGAAAGCTTCTTCCCCACCTACTTCATACCTGTGGCCCAATTGGCTTAGACTAACCCCCCAATCACCAACTTAAGGGGCTGGGTGTTACGTGAACTGAAAGAATATATAGTGGTGAAAATGAGTCCCATAAGACCTCTGAATTTAATGAGGTGAATTTAATGTAATGTTTGATAATGTCAGTTTCCTACTTCATAGTGGTATTTTCAGAGGGAAAACAGCACATTAATTTCTCATGGAAAATGGAGCTGTTCTCACCAGTGAAGGTGGGAGAATCTGAGATAGGGCATTAATCACAGAACACAGAATACAATAACTATCATTCTTGGTCTTACTTTTCGAACCTTACCAAAATTTTGCTCTGGAGAGGAAACAATCATGAGATGCTAAGGCAAAGTATAGAATGGGATATTATTTACAAGTCATATAGAGTTAATATCTTTAGATATGAACACACACACACACATATATAATTCTGCAACACAATATCCAAAACAGAAAACTGCAATAAAACAAAACAACAATATCAGTACCTGTTGCACATTTCCCAGAAGTAGACATACAGTTACCCAGTAGGAATATGACAATATGTTCAGTAGTATTATTAGGAAAATGCAAATGGAAATCTCCTTTATATTTGCTCACTTATAGTAGGAAGAAGGATATTCACTACCAAAGAATGATCATCTCTTGACAATATGTTGTGTGTTTTACAATTGTGGCTTCTAGTGGCCCTGTCATTCTGATGGAAGCTTCTAGTTCAGCCCAGGAGCTTTGGGAGTGATCATTATGGAACCTACAACTGATACCACAGAAATCCTTGGGATTAGAATACTTAAGATTAAACTTCAGTATCATGGAAATGCCAGTGTTTCGATTGTCATGAAGTGTTCAGTATTCCATATTGTTCTAAATGAGGTTAGAATGTTGTGTTTTTCAGCTACATAGCCAAAAAATACATTGTCTTTATCAGTTTGTAGTCCCCTACTGAACTGTTTTCTATTGTATTCATTTGTACACAAATTTCTTTTTAATCTGCCACCTTTTACATTGACATAAAATGTGTTTCTTCTAGAGTCATTATCCTGGTGAGGATATTTCTAAGCCATTGAAAGCCCTGCTACAAATACACACTGGTAAGGTTCGCAGTGTTTACTTACCTTGATGCCAATGTGCTTTTGCTGCTCTGATGCCTTTAGAGATCCATTAAGAACTAAAGAGATCACACTCCAAAACACCCGTCTATCCTTCCACATTTAACTACTTGTCCCCGATATCTACAGTTTTCAGAAAATGTAGACTGAGAAAATGGGTGTCCCTAGGTTTTGATAAGCAAAGGAATTTTCAAAAATAATCATGTTGTTCATAGACGTTGTTTTAAATCTGAAGAGTCTATGTATATTTTTCTCATGTGGCAGGTTTGATTTTTGTATCTCCATTTATTTTCTCTTTTCTTCCTAAAATGATGGCTGAAGACATCTGAAAAATCTACCTTTTTAAAGAAAAGTAATGCTTCTCTCTGTCTCTTTCTCTGTCTGTCTGTCTGTCTGTCTGTCTCTCTCTCTCTCTCTCTCTCTCTCTCTCTACACACACACACACTTCAAGAAGTGCTGGCAATGCATATATTGAAGGAATTAACATTTTGTGCTTACTAGTTCTCAAACAAAGCAATTGAAATCTACAACTATACAAATTAAAATATACTAAAGTAGGAGGAATAATTTCTAAGAATGCTTGTATCCTAGCCTGTTCTCTAAAGGGATAAGAATAATTTCTTCTACAATGTACATCATACTTACTCTAATTCATCTTTCTACCAAGAGCTCAAGCATAACCAGGGGGCAGCAGCTCTGCAGGTATTCTCAGTGGGAGTGTATGCGTTTGTAGGTGGCATCCATGTGGAAAAACTGGCTTATGTCTTTATACTTATGTTGTTTACAACTCTACAATCTGGACTCTAGAAAAACAAATCTAATAAATGGCAACAAAAGAAGAGATGTATTCTTCCTATCAAGGCACATGTAAAAGGAAAAAATACATTCTTTTTTTAATTTTTATTTATTTTTTATTGTGAAAATACTGTACAGAGGGGTTACAATTAGATGGGCAAAATGAGTACATTTCTTATCAAGCGTTGTAGCCTCCTCCTTTGTTTCCCCTTCCCATCCCTTCCTAGCCTCCCCCCGCCCAACCCACGGAATCCTCCACTGCCCCCACCAAAGTTGTAAAGTTCGTTTGGAAAAAAATACATTCTTAAAACCACTGTGTTTTCCCCAAGTAAAATATACTTGTTATTTAAACAAATATTTCACATTTTAATCATTTTAAATATATATTTGATTTTTTAAAAAAACTAAAGTATAACTGTGAGAATAACTAAAAGTTATTAATAAGTTATCAATGGGAGAAACTTTAAAGCTTAACTTTTTTTGTAAGAAAAGAATGAAAAAGTTAGGCACTGAAAAGGTCACGCCTGTAATCCTAGCTATTTAGAGGCTGAGATCTGAGGATCATGGTTCAAAGCCAACCTATTCAGAAAAATCTATGAGACATTTATTACCAATTAAACACTAAAAAGCCAGAAGTAAAGCTGTGGCTCAAGTGGTAAAGCACTAGCTCTGAGCACAAAAAGCTCAGAGATAGTGTCCCGGCTCAAGTTCAAACAACAGCATTACTGCCAAAACCAAACTAACAAAAAACCCAGTATCCAGAAGGAAAAAGGAAACCAAAAAGAAAGACAATGAAGAAAACAATAAAGATGCCAAGGAATAATGGAGTGGAATCTGCAACAATAGAGAAGAAAATTTGAACTTTTATAGACATTATTTGATTGAAAATCAACCAACCATTAAAGTTGTCTGATATCTCTACCCTACCAATACTTCCAGTATTTTTGATTCATGTTGTTGGTCCCAGCATGTTACATTTTCCAAAATTTAATTCTGTTATAATAGCAACCCTGCTCGAAATAGTCGCTAAGGAGATAAATAGGTTTATAGACTCTTTAAATAGTGAGAACTTCAAAATATCCCATACATACAATTTCATTTCTTAGTCTACATTATGGAAAACCCTCAATATCCAATCAAAAAGCAGAGGGCTCAAAAAAATCACTCAGCTTAGGGATATCTATTGTGCTATTGAATTATTTCTGCACAAGCTTAATTGCTGGGCTCTGGCACTATGTCAGGATCTGTTTTTAACAAAGGATAATGAATTATTCACCAGAATCACTCCTGCATTTCTGAGGCAGACTAGGAGTGTTCATAAACCCATAGCTCTTTACTCAGAGCTTTAACAATAGTTCAAAATAGAAAGATAGAGCTCGGGTAGAGAGCAGAAATCTAAGGTGGAAGATAAAGAGATTAGCATAAAGGAGAGGAAGAGAGAAGGGGTATTGCCTCTGTAGGCATCTGCTCCCTGTCTGCTCACTTCCTGTCTAGCTCTTTGCCATGGTTGTAACTCCATCTTGCTTCTCCTTTGTCCCAGAACACTTAAAGAGATCATCAAGAAACCCCATCACAATGGGTAACAGAGCCCAATGTTTATGGTCAAGTAGAAAGAGCCATATTTATTATTACAACAACAACTATGCCTTTGGATCATCTTCATACGAAACAAAACATTTTGTTTACATTTAAAAAAAAGTCTTTCCATTGTTTTGATGACCAAGTAGTGCATCAGCTTTCACGTGTACGAAAATCAAAGAAGTAACATAAGATTTCCCTTTCCCAGGGGCTTAAGACACATTAAGACTTCATCATTAAGTGAATATATGAATGGAAATAGCCTTGAAATGGTGACAATTGTTTAAAAAATATACACCATTGAGAAACTTTTTCAACAAGCAGGTGTGAACACTGGGACCTTGAGAAGGTCTATAATATCTGACCAGCCCTAAATGGACAGTGGGATGAGGCTTTTTAAATCAACAATGTTGCTTTAAAGACTTGCTATCCAAACAGAAATTTTGGTATGGAGGAAAGAGGACTTGTCTCTGACATTTCCTTTCCTCTGGCATCCACAAAGAAAAAAATAATGTCAGCACATGTGTGGACCGAGGCTGAGAACACATGGGAAGTATTCGATTGGGAACTCCTTAAATCACTTAGAAAGTTCTGGCCCCATAATGTGGGTAACTAAAAATCTACCTTCTTCAGAGGTATTTCCACTAGAAGACAACTTTATCAAGTTACCATACCCATAAGTTTGAATATAGAAGCTGAGTGAACTTCAGAAATCTGTGACTCACCTTGTTAAATACGTGTGGAAGAAACAAAGAGATGCCTGACTCACCTTTGAAGGGAGGGGAAGTCTGTCTGTCTGTCTGTCTGTCTGTGCCCCTTCAACTTTGTTAAGTCTGGGAAAGTTTAGGGTTTGAAGACAACGGTAAGAGCAAGTAACTTTCTCAAACTTTGGGAAGGAAATCTCCAGGGGACCAATTATGTTTTGTTTATGAGGTTTCTTTTTCTTTGCTCTCTCCTTCCATCTGGACACTTCTACACCTAGAACCCTAATCTACGTTTCAACTTTGCAAACAGAATTTGGCTTTCTTTGTCCCAGGGGAACAGGAAGGAGCTCATCAAACTTTTAATTTCTCAAGAGACCTAGCTGCTCTTCAGCAATCCCCCTTTGAATGGTAAGCATGTTTGCCTTCCTTGATAAGGATGTAGTTGCAATGAACCTTCCATTACTTTGTCATTCCAATTCGCCCATTTTCACTTTTCTTTGAGCAATAGTAGCTGGTCCTGGCAACCCAGGACACTACGGATGTGGACCCTCTGTGTATACGATTTCAAGTGAGTGTGATGAGCTGCGGACTTGCACCCCATCCCAAGCGAGGCAAGATTACCTGGCTCTCCATCACCCAAGTTCTGCCCTCTGAGATCTCCTTAGGACTTTTCATTTGCCTTTTAAGAACAGGATTGGGGTCTGGCTTGTTATTTAGAAAGTTGAATTCATTCAATTTTCAGTAAAAGTACAACTACCTTCTATTCACTAAAAAAAAAAATGCTAGCAAGAATGGCCAGCCTTTAACCATGAAAAAATGCAGAACTAGAACACACTCCTCTTGCCCCTTCCCCCAAAATGAGTGTGTAGATTCTCACGGTGTACATTGTTTATGATGACTAAGAATACTGTAGATACCATGGATGAGCATGAACAATAACAACAGTGGACTGGCAAAATGTATGAATTTTAAACATGCAGTGTCTAGTGGGAAATAACCCTAATATGTAGACTAAGATGCACAGCAATATAAAGCATTTAAAGATAGTTCCAATCATAATTATTCCAACAAATACATTAGAAGAGCTGTTGAAAAGGCAAGTAAAGAACTGGATATCAAAAGACTTAATTTCAGTCAATAAATGATTCAGACCCTAGGTATTTAATCAGCTTGCTCGGGCACTGAGATTCCTTCCGATGTGATCACATGTGCACACCCTTGTTCTCAAGGAGCATACATTCTTCGACGGTGTTGTTGTTTCTGCTTTTGTTTTTACCACATGTCATCAGGCAAGCAAACACAATAAAGGAAATCAATCTGACCAAAATGTAATATTTGCTTGTGTGGAATACTATGGTAAAAAAAAACTTGTAAAATTAATAGACACTCAAAATGAGTGCCAGGAAAGTAAAATAGGCTCTGTTGGGGGCCAGGTACCAGTAGGAGGCAGAAGATCCAGTGGGGAGGGTGAATGAGGATGAATATGATTGAAATAGAACAATGAAACCTGGTATATCTGTCTTTAGAAGGGGGTTGGAGACAAAGGCAAGAGATGAAGGGGTGTTTTATTGGGGTACTCTACATGATAATAAGATAAAACTCCTCCTTGTACAATAAGTAGATACAAATTTTTTTTTAATCTTAAAACCCACAACTGCTAAAATGTGAAGTTCCAGCCACATAGAAATGTGATCTGCTCTGTTAGAAAAATCTGAGAAGAAAGAACTTGTCCATCATCTCTTTTCTGCCTGCAGTGACTTTCCTTGGCCAGTTGGTGGGAAGGAGGGATTCTTTGCATCTACCATTTTCTCATACATTTTCCCAGCGCTCC
The DNA here is from genome assembly GCF_000151885.1 of Dipodomys ordii. Taxonomy (NCBI): domain Eukaryota; kingdom Metazoa; phylum Chordata; class Mammalia; order Rodentia; family Heteromyidae; genus Dipodomys; species Dipodomys ordii. The sequence goes on along the minus strand of NW_012267272.1, from coordinate 9,577,255 downwards.
TTGCAAGGCCCCAATCACATCCTTGTTCCTCAAGCTGTAGGCTGAGGGATTGAGCATGGGGGTCATGATGCAGAGAAGAGGGCGGCCATCTTCTCCTCTCTTCAGAGGAGGCACCCACAGGCCGCATGTACGTGAAGATGGCTGTCCCAAAACACAAGAAAACCACAGCCAAGAGGGTGGTGTGGGTCCCCAAGGCTTTGCAACATCCCTGGGAAGACCGAACGCACAGAATGGCAGCAACAACATGCGCATAGGAGAACAGCACCAGGAAGCAGGGACACAGCATCACCAGAAATCCAGACACAGACACCATGACCTTATTGAAGGAGATGTCCACACAGCCTCAGCACAGATAGCATCTCGAAGGCAAAGTGATGAAGGACATAACGTCACCATGGTAACTGGAAACCGATCAGGTCTGCAGGAGTAAATTGGTGAGCCTGGCCACCAAGCAGCCAGCAGCCAGCCCCAAGCACAGCTCCCCGCGCATGATGACCGTGTAGTGTAGCAGGTGACACACAGTCACATAGTGGTTGTGGGCCATGGCTCCCAGCAGGAAGAGCTCCATGCTGCCCAGGGCCAGGTAGATAAACAGCTGGAGCACACAGCTATGCAAAGAGATGGCCTGCCTGGCCAACAGGAAGTGCAGGAACATCTGTGGCCCCATTGCTGTTGGTGTAACAGATGTCCACGAACAACACCACACTGAGGAAGAAGTACTTGGGGGTATGGAGCCGGCTGTCTGGCACAGTCAGGGAAAGGATGAGGAAGTTGCCAAACACAGTCATCAAATACATAGCCAAGAACAGAACAAAGAGGGAGACCTGAGGCTCCCAGGCACTGGACAGCCCTAGCAGGATGAACGCACTCACCCAAGTCTGGTTTTCCTTTCCCATGAGCCTCTGGGTGCCACATCCCACGCATCAATGCATACCAGAAAAGAGGCAACCCAAGCCTCTTGTTTCTGTCCTTAAGTTGGGAAGATTTTATTAGAATGCCTGGGCAGTTGAGTTGTAAAAGATAAACTGGAGACCTCGACTCTTTTCCTAACCATGAAGTTCATCCATTTCTCTGCTGGACACAGATTTCCCCTACACACTACCTCAGTGGCCACAAGTGACAAGGGCAGTTGTGAATACAGTTATAATAGTTTATCTTTTAGCCTCTGGATTCTATAACTTCACAAGTATGGTACTCCGTGTTCAAGTAGTAGTATCAGAAAATGTTGGCTTCAAGCTAAAAATTGGAATATTCAAAGCTGCAAAGATATGTCAGAAATTGTTTTAGAGTTGATAAATAATTTAAAAAGAACAGGAACATCTGGGTGATTCATCCCCCATAGTAAGATTCTTCACAACCGTTTCTATGTGGATGAGAAGATAGGAGGAAATAATCCCCTGGCACATTCTTCTTCCTTTAGAAGAGTAGTAAAGGACAGGTGAACAGGGCATGTCTATTTAAAAACAAACTACAAGAAGCATTAACCTCTCATAGGTGTTAAAACTCAAATACCCGCCACAAATAGCCGATTAACTAAGGATCGTGGGAATCTCGCTGATTCTATTTTGTATGTGTCCTAAAAATAATGATAGGTAGGGCTTAGAGTCTAAGGTGTGACAGAAAATAATTACCTGAAATTAACATTACAAGTTAGTTGTCTCTTTCTATTAACTCCCTTTACTCTTACTTTGTTTCTTTGTTTGGAGTTTGTTTGTTTGTTTGCTTGTGAAATTAGGTCATGCTGTACAGCCAAGGCTAGCCTTAAATTCCCTGTCCTTCTCCTCCTCTTCTTGCAGGCCGGAATTACAGGGCCATCCTGCCTGGTTCCTTTGCCCTTAGTTAACTATTTGAATGCTTCACTTCATTGGAGAACTGCTTTGCTGGTCTTTGTCAGCACAAATCATGACTCAATAATACCCTAGTCTTCCGAATACTATCCCTATACTTTCTAATCTTGATAGTGTGCTAGTGTTTTGGAAAAGTCGAGGGTCCTATATTATGAAATACTCTCTGGCATTCTTAGTAATCATGCTTTTGTTTTTTATTCAAATCACAAATGTTTTCCAAAAGTCCCATGGACTCAGAAAAGCTCACTCTCAGTTCCTCACAGACTCTGGCTCTCCACTCTGCCTTTTAACTACAAAACATGGGACGAGATAGACAAAACTGTCCCAACCATGTATATCACCTACTTACCGCTGGCCGTCAGGGAGGCATTGATGAGAATCCAGCATGTACTGAGTATGTTCATGAGTAAGGATGGCTTACCACAGAACAATAAATAAAATGCTAGAACACTTGACTGGCCAGCAGACAAAAAGGCCCTGGGAGTTATACATATGCATCATTCTTTCATCTGGGGATGAATTAAGCTTAAAAACCAATTCCTACCTGATATAATGTATATAAGATACAGCAAAGAGAGGCCATCCTTTAATTCTTTAGACTTCAGAATTTCAACAGGTTAGCCAGTCACATTGTAATATTTTTATCAGAACAAAGAAATCAGTCTATCAGTGATGAATCACTCCTATAATTCTAGCTATCATAGCTTGGTGCTGTGATATACATCTTCCTAGTGACAGAGCCTAGACAAAAAATGTCACATTTCATCCCCAAGGTGGAAAGCTGAATACAGTGGTTTGTGTTTATGATTTCAGTGACAAGAAATCTAGAGGAAGTAGAATCATAGCTCTGATGTGCGTCCAGGCAGGAAGCAAGACCTGACCCAAAAAATAACCAATGAAAAACAAGTCTGTAGGTATAGTTCAGCATTATTCAAATGCAAAGCCCAGAGTTTAAACCCTCTTTACTTCCCTCAAAAAGGAAAGAGCACACCCACCCTTTTTAGCCCTAATGAAAAAGGAAGAGTTAAAAGCATCATTACTTGTAGATACTGTAGATTGCAAATAGAGAGACAAGTCAGAGGTATGTCAGAGCCTGGGACCCATCAATGGAAATCAACCACAAGCAGATATTGTTTCATAATCAAGCTCTGAGAAATGAATAAGGGTACTTTCTGGTTCTTCTGTTACCTAGGAAATAAGTCACATAAGGAATTGTGACAACAGAGGAATGAACATGATAATGCAGTGATAATTGTGTATGATGATTGCTTCCTGGACATCAGGTTCCAAATAAGAAAACTGATATTCATTTATTGAAGTTTTGAGCACTTGATTTCCTCCAAAATTAATAATAATTAGCAGAATGCTGGTGGCCACACCTTGAGTCTTACCTTCTTAGGAGAATGAAAGCTAAGGATCATGGCTCAGAGTCACCCTGGTCAGATTAAATCCATGAGACTCATTATCTTCAGTGAACAAGCAAAAGACAGCCCTGGGGATGTGGCTCACATAGTAGACCACCAGACCACCAGCCATGAGTGAGAACCCTAAATGAGTGCAAGGCCAATTTAAGCTTCAGTACACTCACAAAAAATTAAGACCAATAAGGAATGTGTTGATTATAGATAGAAGAAAAACAGCTATCATATATCACCATCACTTTTTTTTTTCATAGTACCTCTCCCAAAGAATGCATATACTATTTTGCCAATTAGTGTGCATTTGGGTTAACTTCTATCACCTCGTTTCTTGATCTGTCTGAATGGACCATGCCTTCTTGCTTGTTCTAACTCATTGGAAGATGGGAAGAAAGGAGGATAAAAGAGATAAGAAGATGCATCAATAGTAAAAGCAAGACAGAAAGAGGAGAGAGAGAGAGACCGGAATTTGTATAGAGAAAGTAGACAAAAAGTAAAAGAAGCTGGGTGCCAGTGGCTCACGCCTATAATCCTAGCTACTCAGGTGGCTGAGATCTGAGAATCGCAGTTCAAAGCCAGCCCAAGCAGGAAAGTCCATGAGACTCTTATCTCCAATAAACCACTCAGAAAACTGGAAGTGGTGCTGTGGCTTAAGTGGTAAAGCACTAGCCTTGAGCTGAAGAGCTGAGGGACAGTGCCCAGGCCCAGAGTTCAAGCCTCACGACCAACAGGAAAAAAAAAAAAAGTACAAAAATACCTACCCTTGGGCTGGGAAGTTGGCTCAGTGGTAGAGTGCTTGCCTTGCATGCATGAGGCCCTGGGTTCGATTCCTCAGCACCACGAAAACAGAAAAAAATTAAAAAAGCCGGAAGTGGCGCTGTGGCTCAAGTGGTAGAGCGCTAGCCTTGAGCTGAAGAGCTGAGGGACAGCGCCCAGGCCCAGAGTTCAGGCCCCACGACCGGATCCAAAAATACCTACCCTAATATATTGCCATATACATAAATCTTAACCAAGTTTCAGAAGTGAAATGACCATGTTGTGCATGGCAAGAAAGCATTTCTGTACCACCTTTCCTTCCTAGAATCTTGTGTCTAGCTTTTGCTAATCACACAGCACAGGTGTTCCCAACAAACAAGCCACATAAAAACTTTAAGCTGTCCCCAACGTGTAATTGGGCTAAATTGCCTTCCCACACATCTTTACTTCCTCCTCCAACACATTTACTTATATGCCTGTACACGCTATAGCCCACAACTCAGAAGGGACCTTCTGACCAGCACCACTGAGGAGTGCCTGGTCAGCACAAACCGGTGCTCTGCTCAGTCCACAGGAGGCGGTGGGGGCTTTTGCATTCTCCTGAGCTTCATCCCCTTCTTGATGAAGGACTTCACAGATGTTACCCTACCTTTTCCACCTCCTCCAAAGAAGCATGACAGACTCAAACCTATTCTCTCTTTAGAAAGATCCAGAAACACATCTTAGGAAAGACTGCTGATTTGGCTACCCAACTGTGTCTTCTTACAAAAAGATTGCAAAATGGGACTTTTATCTCTTTATAAGCCAAGTTCAGTTCAATTTCTATGTGAAGTTTAAGAACCTCAGTAAAAGCCACAGGGTTTAGGAGACCCTAGTTTTACACCAGACAGCCTCTGAACACATCTCACTCCGTCACTGGAAGAAGAGGCCAGCTGTGGACCAATTGGAGAGAAACTTGGCCAAGATGTGGGATTTGGAAGAAGTAACTCTACCCTCCGAGATAAAAATCTCTGTAGGGAAATTATCCTGTGTTTGTTAGGCTTTCTTCTGTTACATTTTTATCTTTATTTTTTCCTTTAAAAACAAACCTCCATTTTCCCACTTCATTCAGGAACCTCTTCTCATCTATCCTGTAAGATTTTACAAGTGAGATGTTAGTACTCCCTAAGCCTGGAAATGAAGAGAGAATCCAAAGTCCCGTTTCCCCAAGCGACACTCTCCTTAGTCTCTGTTGAAATTTCTCTTTGAGAAAGTCATAACTTTCAGGCGACTGTCTCTCCAAACACCCATGAGGTAGAATATTAAACTAACTGTACCCAATTATTCATGATCCAGCCAGAGGATCTTTGAGCCACATTTCCTACAACACAACTCTTGGTCTTGTTGTAACTGGTGCAACCACTTTCAGGGACATTTTTCTTTTCTAAATCACTATTGGAAGACTGCCTTTGAAGAACTGTGAAAATACTTAACTGTGTTTGAATCTAGAGATCTGCTTTCATATTATATTCTTCAGATACTACAGAAATGGGTTCAAGAGGCCTCCTTATGGACTAAAATATCTAATAAAGATACACCTGTGTGAAAGAGTTGAGTGTAAGGAAGCCATTACAAAAAAATCCACAAAGTTATGCATCTGCACTTAATATAGTGTCTATGGCCTCTACTTGTACCCAAAATGTTATTTGACACTGGCCTAGCAGGCCAGGGGACTTGGCAATGAACCTCTTTAGGTCTACACACACACACACACACACACACACACACCAGGCAGATAGCTATATGATGGTTAATTCCCATCAAACTTTCATAAAACAGAATGGTTTCAGTGGCACTTGAGTGTGTGGTTGTGCATTGTGCGAATGCAGAAAGTAGCTAGCAGAATGCAGATAGTAGCAATAGGATATAGCCATTTATTTATGTATTTGTTTATTTATTTATAGACAAGGGCTCCCTATGTAGTAAACTCACATGGGTTAGCCTTGAACTCACTATGAGCAAAGACAGTCCCCTGACTTAATCTTCCCACCTCAGCCTTAGAGCACTGGGATTACAGGTAAGCATTAACATACCCAGCTTTCAAGCTATTTTTGCTTGGCAACAGACGTGCCTGACTTGGTACCTTTCATACTATAAGAAGTGACACCTATTCCTTTTTGGAATCATGACTACCATCTTGTACAGCAGTTGTTATTCTAGAAGATGTGATCCATATTTATTTCATAAGTAAATGAGAATTTATCTTAAGGGAAAATATTATCTACATGAACTGGCTACTTGTTTATTTTCATATATGTGAACCAAAGGATTAGCTGCTTTCATTTCAAAAAAATAAAAGTCAAAAAATTAAAAAAAAACAAGGCTCACACCTGTAATCCTAGCTACTCAGGAGGTTGAGATCTGAGGATCACAGTTCAAAGCCAGCCTGGGCAGGAAAATCCATGAGACTCTTCTCTCCAATAAACCACCAGAAAACTGTAAGTGGTATGGTGGCTAAAGCAGGAGAGTGCTCGCCTTGAGCTGAAGAGCTGAGGGACAGCATCCAGGCCCAGAGTTCAAGCCTCACAACTGACCAAAAAAAAATATGTTAAGAAAGATTATTGAAAGTTACATTGTCTCCTTCCTCCTGTGTGCCTGCTTATGGCTGCGTACTCTCTAAGTACTCACAAATTTGAATTGTACTAGATCTCTAGCAATAGTATTTAGATAGCACTTAGTACTTAGTGAAAACACACATCAGAGTTATTGCATAGCATTTATATAGAACTGAATAGCTATATTGTTGTTAGTACTTATAATTTCTCTTAGCAAAATTGTATTTGTCTACAATTGACTGCAATAAAAATTGACAGACATTTTCTAGTTCTGCAAGGAGCCTCAGAACATATGTGTGCATATATATATATATATATATATATATATATATATATATACATAGTTATGTACAAATTGCAGTCTTGGGGTTGGAACTAAGTCTTTTTGTCTACCACCTGAGCCATGCTTCCACCCTTTCTGCTTTAATTTGTGGACAGCATCCCACATTTTTGCCCTGGCTGATCTTCTTATGCCTCTTGAATAGCTGAGTATATAGATGTGAGCCACTTACATCTCAGAAATCTTAAAGAAACTGAGAAATTAAATGTGATAGGTCCTTTCCAAGTCTCCTCTTGCACTGCTTTCCTCATGTTTTTCAACCGAAGTAATGATATTAGAGCTCCTCTACTAAGAGGGTGAAGAAACAAGACTGCATCATAGACAATCCCGACTATTATGAACAGATATTGTGGGCTGAGTCTTCCCTTCCTCACATTAATTTGCTAGTAATCTCTCAAATGTTTAGTTCTATCAAGATGCCCTCTGCTGAAACTCTATCAGGACCTCCTTATTTCTACCAGGCAAAAGCTTAAATGTGATTTAAAAGCTCCACCTGATTTTATCTGATTTTACCCCTGCATCAACATGCTTAATTTCTCTCTCATATCTTCCAGAATGGCTCAAGTCACTGAAGTAACTCTCTCTCTCTGTGTCTGTCTCTGTCTCTGTCTCTGACTCTCTCTCTCTCTCTCTCTCTCTCACACACACACACATACACACACGTCTTTCCACTGATGTGTTTTGGTCAAGTTGTTTGTTTCCTAAATGAAATGTTCTTATCTGTTGCATCCTAACATTACTTCATGTAGAAAGTCTTCCATAATCATGCTAAGGGAGTCCTCTCATTCAAGCCCAGGAGCCAATTCCCACTACAACATTGATCTCACTGTACTATCATTGCTGTGCTCTTTCCTCCAACTCTTTGGCCATAACCTTGACTGCCAAGCTTTTAGCTTCTGTCCTGTGCTGTCTCATCGAACATTCAACATCACTAACATGTAAACAGAAAGCACTCCATTAGTATTTATTGAATTAATAGAAAGAAAAAATTCAGCCTGATCTCATTGGTACTTGGAAGCATCTGCTGTCTCAGAAAAGTTCGGATAAAATCAATTTTAAGGTAAAGTACAAATTTTCAGTGTACAGTGGAATACGTGAGCCTTCAATTTTGAACACGGAGATTGTGTGGCATATTCACAGATGGAATAACTACAAGTCATGAAACCTATAAAGACACAAAAGCGTAAAAGAGGCTCCCTCCTTGATAACTTTTGGCAGTGAAAGGGAAGACTTGCTGCTGTATCATTTCTCCTTAGCTGTCTCCTGCTCTGTCGTGTCTTCTCTTTTCCCATCTGTGTATTTCATCAAAGGCATAGTGTACTTTCAGAAGAACTCCCTATGATTCAACAATGAAAGTTGTGGAGCTGGGTACCAGTGGCTCACACCTGTAATCCTAAGATTACTCAGGAGGCTGAGATCTGAGGATCACGGTTCAAAGGCAGCCTCAGCTGGAAAATCTGTGAGACTCTGGTCTCCAAATAACCACCAGAAAACTGGAAGTGGCATTGTGGCCGGAGTGGTAGAGTGCTTGCCTAGAGCTGAAGCGCTCAGGGACAGGGCCCAGGCCCAAAGTTCAAGCTCCACAACCAACAATCTGCTTGTGTGATGAGGTGGGAGAAAGATTTTACAACAAGCAAGAAGCTGGGTGCTGGTGGCTCATGCCTGTAATCCTACCTACTCAGGAGGCTGAGATCCAAAGATAACAATTCAAGGCCAGCCCAAGCAAAAATGTCCATGAGACTTTTATCTCCAATTAGCCACCAGAAAACCAGAAGTGCCACTGTGTCTCAAAGTGGTAGAGCACTAACCTTGAGCAAGAAGAGTTCAGGGACAATGCTAAGGCATAGAATTCAAGCTCAAGATTGAAAAAAATGAATGAATGAATGAATAAATAAATAAATAAGCATGGAGGTAACTTCTACTTAGAAGACTCACCTATCAGGTTTCTTAAAATTTCCACTAAATTCCTTAAAAATTCCACTAAAACCATTTCATCTTTTATTGGCTTTTTCTGAAAAGCTGGGGTTAACTGTGGGTTTCCTATTTTATGTCCTTACAATTTTTTCAATTTCTTTCTTTTTTTTATTTCAGAGAGCTTCTAAATTTTGAGAAATCAAACTGCACTTGAGAGGAGATTCTATGCATATACACAAATGTTCTTTTCAAATTGTTCACTATTTAGAAAAAACCCAAGTCTCACAGCCAACAACATCATTGTATATAAACAATCAATAATTATATCCATATCAAAGTAAAACAAGAATTTTGGTTGATGTTTTGTTAGTCAGTGCCATCATACATTACATAGTATAGTAGATCTTATGCACACACAAAATGTGTAATGGCTTTGGATAATAACATTCTCCTCATCTTACCCCAGAATTACAATCACAGAAGTGCTGGCCATAGCTGTATCACCATGCATTACTGTGACAAAATCTTCAAGTGTGACTACATATTTAACTCCCAATAGGACATCTAATAATTCCAAGTGGAACTCAGTGCACGTTTTCTTGAATAAGAATCCATGGTTCAATGTAAAATCCATAAACATAAAGAATAAAAAATAACACAGAAAACCCAAAATAAATAAAACAAGTTGTTTTATTTCAATTATATATTCCTCTTCATTTACATGGTATTACATCTCAATAACTCATGGAATATTGTTGAAAGAGGTGACATTGATCAAGATATATTGTGTTCATAAACTACTTTGTTAAATGAAAACTCATTTGTATAACTACTTAAAGATGAGTTGTTTTTGTCAGTCATAGGGCTTGAACTCAGGGTCTGAGCACTGTTCCTGAGCTCTTTTGCTCAGGGCTAGCGCTCTACCACTTTGAGCCACAGAGCCACTTCTGGTTTTTGAGTGGTTAATTGTAGAGAGGAGTCTCTCACAGAAACTTTTCTACCTGGGCTGGCTTTGAAACATGATCCTCAGATCTCAGCCTCCTGAGTAGCTAGGAATATAGGCATGAGCCACTGGAGCCCAGCAGAGACACATTTTTTAAAAAAATTTTTTATTGTGAGAATACCATAGAGAGGAGTTACAATTACATGGGCAAGATAACGAGTACATTTCTTATCAAGCATTGTTTCCTCCTCTTTGTTTCCCCTTCCCATCCATTCCCATACTCCCCCTCTTCCCCTTCCCGAACCTCCTCCCAACCCCTGCCAAAGTTGTAAAGTTTGTTTTTCGACATAACAACTTGTACAACTCATTGTTGCAATGGGTCCACCTGTATCCCTAGTTAAACGATTCATTTTTTCCCTTCCCCTCCACAAATTATACCAATATCAAATACAGTGAAAGCAGGGGTTATACTGTGTGGGAGGGACATACAAAGCAACATAGAAATCATCTTATAAATATGTTAGAAACAATTGCATGAAAGAAAAAAAACATTTGAATACTTATCTTGGGGTTTATTCCCCTAACATCAACTTATCTGACCTTTTCTGCTTGACTCAGACATCTACCAGTTTTTGCAAATAAGGGAAACCATGGGACCTATGTTTCTTTGGGCCTGGCTTACTTCACTTAATATAATTTTTTCTAAGTCTTTCCATTTCCTAACAAATGGGGCAATGTCATTCTTTCTGATGGAGGCATAGAATTCCATTGTGTATATATACCACATTTTCTTGATCCATTCATCTACTGAGGGGCATCTGGGTTGGTTCCATATCTTAGCTATGGTAAATAATGCTCAATAAACATGGTCGTGCTGGTAGTTTTAGTGTGGTCTTGTTTGTGATCATTCGTGTAAATGCCCAAAAGTGGGAATGCTGGGTCATAGGAGAGCTCTATGTGGAGTCTTTTGAGGAACCTCCATACTGCTTTCCAAAGTGGTTGAACAAGTTTACACTCCCACCAACAATGCAGTAAGGTTACCTTCTGTCCACATCCCCTCCAGCATCTGTTGTTATTAGAGTTCTTGATTATAGCCATTCTAACTGGGGTGAGGTAGTATCTCAGTGTTGTTTTGATTTGCATTTCTTTTATGGCTAGAGAGGTTGAGCATTTCTTCATGTGTCTATTAGCCATCCTTCTTTCCTCTTCAGAGAAGTTTCTCTTTAAGTCTTTAGCCCACTTATTTATTGGGCAGTTGTTTCTTTGAAGATTTGTTTTGAGGGGATTTAATTTTTTGAGTTCTAAGTATATTTTAAACATGAGACCCTTGTCCATTGTATGGCTAGTGAAGATCTTCTCCCAGTCCGTAGGCTTTCTATTGATCTTGCTAGTTATGTCCTTTGCCATGCAGAAGCTCTGCAATTTCATGCAATCCCATTGGTCCAATCTTTCTTTGATTTGTTGTGTTTCTGGATCTCTATTAAGAAAATTTTGGCCTGTGCCAAGGAGACCTAGGGTGCCTCCTATTCCATCCTGTAATGTTTTCAGAGTGCAGAGACACATTTTTGAAAGCAGAAAAAAAAAGAGAAATATTGCAAAATTAGGAAATTGTGGTTTGAACCATCATCATGAAGCAAACTATCTTTGGATTCCAGCTGTAGAACTAAGTAATTGTGGAAAGTTCTAGGACAGTGGGGTTTAACTATTGTGAACATGTTAATGGGACATAAAAACATACCCCATGCCACACCCCCAACCACTGAGCCTCCTCCCAACGTTCCTGATTACCGGGGTAAGGTGGCTCACAACTGTCATGTCTGAGCTTGGTGGAGAACAAGAGGCAAAACTCCATCTTCCAAATGGTGCTCCTAAGCCACCCAAGTGTCAGGTTTGTGGTGAATCCAGACAATGGCCCGAATAGTTTCTGCCAGATCCCCTTCACCTCTTGTTCCTTAGGCTATAAATCATGGGGTTGAGCATGGGGGTCAAAATGGCATAGAAGAGAGAGATCAACTTCTCCTGAAGGACAGAAGGGCTGGAGTGGGGCTGGATGTAGGTGAAAATGGCCATGCCGTAGCACAGGACCACCACCGTCAGGTGAGAGCCACAGGTGTGGAAGGCTTTCCGCCGGCCCTCTGCAGACTGCATCTTTAGGATGCTGGAGATGATCTGGATGTAGGAGAGCAGAACCAGGAAGAAGGGGGTCATCAGAAGGACGATGCTGGAAACCATGATGGCAACCTCGTTGGAGGAGGTATCCACACAGGCCAGCCTGACCACAGCTAGAATTTCACAGGATATGTGGTCAATAGACTTGTGTGTGCACATGGGCAGCTGAAAGGCGATGGAAGTGTGGATGAGAGAGTTGATGGAGCCGCTGACCCAGGAGGAGATGGCCAGCCTAGTGCACAGTCCCCCATGCATGATGGCAGAGTACCTCAGCGGGTCACACACCGCCACATAGCGGTCATAAGCCATCACTGCCAGCAGAACAAACTCAATACCACCCAAGGCCAGGGAGAAAAACAACTGGGCTGCACAGCTCAGGAATGGGATCACCTTATGCTCTGCAAGGAGATGCGCCAGCAGCTGAGGAACTATGCTTGTGGCATAGGACACGTCCACCAGGGAGAGGTGGGTGAGAAAGAAGTACATGGGAGTGTGCAGGCGGCTGTCCAGTCTGATCAGAAGAACGATGAGAACGTTCCCCAGCACTGTGACCACGTACATGGCCAAGAACAGGACGAAGAGGGAGACTTGAGTGTCCCGATCGCTGGAGAGGTCGAGGAGGACAAACCCACTCACCCACGTCCCGTTACCTGCTAAAACTTTGAAGACTATTAATTTGCAGAGGAAGTCAGAAGAAAAAAATAAAACAGAAGAAATTGAATAGGCCAAGAGTATTTTTTTAAGAATATGCATTCAAGGGCTTGCCAGTCCCATGTTCAGTGTTAAATCATTCACCAGTCCAGGATCCTCACAGGCTTTTTATGTCCTTGTTCTTCAGCAACAGGCTAGTGCCTTCACAAGGATACCATGTAATTCTTGGGGTCAAGCGCAGGGTCCCCTACAGCCTGAAACTAACGCAGGAAGTTGTAATCATTCTGCAGCTTCTCCATCACCTTTATTCTTGATCAAGGAGAGAACCGTAGTGGATGATGGTAGACAAAAGGACAAATGATGAGAAGACAGGGAGTGGAAAGTTCAAAACCTATCTCAAATATGCCAACTAGATGCAGTACATTAGGGAAAAAAAGGTTTAGGAAGATCAGGTGTTTGTGGAAAGATCAACAGCAAACTTCGTTTTGAAACCTGAGTTTAGTTAGCGAGTATGCAATTTCTGTTTTAAGGATAAGCTATTATAGAGTACAGGCTCCCATTCAATAACTCATAACTAAATGAAAGTTCTAATGTAAATAGTTAAAGGGGAAACTGCTTGTGCATTGAGAGTGAACTACAGTATTGTGTGTGTTTATAGGAATATGTCCCTGGTTTGGTGATAAAGAATCAAATGTGGGCTGGGAATGTGGCTTATTGGTAGAGTGCTTATCTAGTATGCACAAAGTCCTGGGTTCAATTCCTCAGTACCACATAAACAGAAAAAGGCAGAAGTACTGCTGTAGCTCAAATGGTAGAGTACTCACCTTGAACAAAAGATGCTCAGGGACAGCACCCAGGCCCTGAGTTCAAGCCTCAGGACTGGCAAAAAAAAAAAAAGAATCAAATGTGACTTTCCTTCTCTTTCCTTCACAAACATAGACATATATAAGTTGGCTACTTTTAACAGCAACCGCTTGTCTTTGAGATAGATTTTGTTTTTCTGTCTTGGGTGGCCTAAGGGGGAACATCATAAGGGAATCCACTTTTCACTGGTTTTATCTCTTCTACTTGCTTCTGTAAGAGATCTAGTCTTTGAAATAAAAGAAAGCAAGCAAGAGGATATCTTATATAAAAGCATGAGATGAAAGCTGGTGTTTGAAAATCGATCTTCATTGACCAGGCAGAGAATTAGAAGTGGGCACTGGAATGGAAATTCCCTTCTCATTTATTTTGCTCAGCAAACAGTTTTTCAGGAAAGCCATGATAACATATATGGAATTTAGGTATCAGTCCAAAACAGGCTAGCATTTTAAAAATATTCCAGGACTGATTCATTCTTAGGCTCACTCTTGTATTATTATGGACTAAAGGAGTATGCAAAAGAAGGGAAATGGTAGAAAAAAGAGACAGGAGACATTGCAGGAAGAGGCTCTTGGTCAGACAAGGATCTCTGATCTGAAAGAAAAAAACTATCACAACTTCTACTCACTTCACGGTTGCCTTTATCGAAATATGATCTTACACAAAATTCAGATTTACCTACTTCATGTTCAGGTTCATAGCTGTGTTTATGAGTTTATCTTGAGAAAATATTTTTCACAAAATTCATAATCTGCTGCTTTCCTATTAAATTTTATTTTAGAATTACAGATGGTGATATAGAAATACGTAGACACTTGCATGTGAAATATTTTACTGAGATAGATGGTACAGAAATACCTTTCACTGATATTGGTTAATCACATTTTACAACTGAGATTGCTACTTATAGGTTTACAAGAGTATTTGTCTTGATTTGAAAACAAATATTTAAGTATTATTTCTAAATAATACTGGGTTCCCCTTCCAGTATATATATAGTTGGGTTTTGATTCTTATTTGATGATAGATAAACCAGTTATATAAACTATTTATTCTTCAGGTCTAACTTTTCTTATCAGGAAACTAGAGGTTGATTGGTTTGGGGTTTTTTTTTGGCTCTAATTAACTTGTGGGTTTACAGCTCGCTCTAAAACTCCATTCTTTATTGAAGTCAAATAACTTAGGGAAAGTTGGATCTGCACAAGCAAGATTTAAAAAGGACTACAGTTTATATTCAAAAGACTTGTTGAACCACTAAAAGCCAGCGCTGTGTAGCTCATCTTCCCATACAAGGTTGACTTGGGATTCTGGTATTTATACAACTCGAACAGCTTCACACATTTCCTAGATCCCTTCATAAACCATGGGATCTTATTTCACTTTCTCTGCATTGCATCTTCCTCCTATTCAACTGAGTTCAAAGTACACCTCTCTACACATGATCTTAGTATTTGTTTATTAACAAATGATACATATTGTCTGTTCAAAATACAGCATTCAAATGTGATATATTTCTATTGTTCATCTTTGCAGACATGTGGAGGAGCTACTTCTTTGTTCTATGGATTGTAGTGAGCATAGGCTAATTATTGTGATCCTGGTAAGTAAAACATAGTATGTGGTTAAGTGTGATACAATTTAAATATCATCTCTCTGACACAGCTAGAGTTTATTAAGCTCTGTCACTCATGCCTGAAATACATGTTTATTTTGAGCAACGTTCTTTGTCTAAAAGGACTACAAGTGAAATAATACTAAATTGGAGGTTTACATGAAGTATTCAAATTATTATATGAATTATTGTATCAGCTTCATCATTTCCACTATTAAAGACAGTGAAAAGAGTTCCAACAGCCCCAACATGGTGAGGCTTAAGGTGGAGCACATTACTCAGGCTATGGAGATGATGCATTGCCTATAGTTATGTTGGTGATGCCATATACCTGAAGGATGAATTGCCAAAGATTTTTCCTGAGGAAATATATTTGTGCATTATCTTCTGCTCCACTCCATTGAGTCTTTATCATGTTTGGCCTCCTGAGGGGACTCCTCTACAGTCTCAGCTGGGATCAATTCTCTCCTCAATACTGAAGCACAACACAAGAAGATAAGATGTCCAAACTACATATATTCTTTTCCTGATGGTCAGAATAAATCAGAGTCTTACCTGTATATGGTAGAGTTGTCTGTGTCAATTATTCTATCCTTGCAAGAAAGACTCATAGGATCTATGTCCACATAGTTGATTGTTGCACACACAGGTTGCATCCATGATGGATAACAGGATTTCCATCATCCTAACATTTGGGCCTAGAGAATTCCAGGGTCACATAGTCTGGTTTATATCAAAAACAATAAGACAGCTAGCAGTCCTTTAGGTATTTGTTATCTTCTTTCACTTTGCATCTGGTTGATTGGCTTGTGACATAATTTGAGGTCAAATATTGATACCTAATTTTTCAGAATTATTATTTGAAAATTCACATTTGATGATGTATTTATTTGTGGGTTCAATGCACAATTTCTTGACTATTTTATATTTCCTGCCCCATATATCTATGGCACAATTATAGTTTAATTTTTTTCTCCTCCAAGGTTTCACACAGGTTGTTCAGGATGAACCAACTCTGACGCGAGAGACGGGAGACCTCAATTTCTCATCTAGTTCTTAATCCAGATGTTTCATGCCTTAACTATTTTAAACATCATATACATAAACTATTTCTTTTGGGAACAAAGTGAGAATAATTATATATATATATATATATATATATATATACACACACACACACACATACACACACACACACAGACAAATGATTTAAACTTTCTTCCCTGGAAATATATTCCTGCTACCTATTCATGAATATCAATTCTTAATTTTTTTTCTGCTTATGTGGTGCTGAGGAATCAAACCCAGGGCCTCAAGCATGCAAGGCAAGCGCTCTACCACTAAGCCACCTTCCCAGCCCCAATTCTTAATTTTTTTAACCTAGGCTTCTCTTCTGTGTGTCTTCCTAAATATGATACTGAATTTATAAATTGAATTTCCAAGGCTTAATTAATTATAATCCTCTCTGCCCAGGCTGTTTCACTCTTTCTCTGACAATACTAAAGTCCAAACTGTCAAATTCATACTATATGACTATATCTAAGACCTACGCTATTAGAAAGCACATGATCTACCTTTCATACTGTATGACTATACCTAAGACCTATGCTATTAGAAAGCACATGATCTACCTGCATTTTTTTCTGGCACACTTATTCGTGTGGTATTTCAGCACTCATAGCTCATATCTTAGATTCAAAATCCCTGAAAAAAAATCAGATATCTAGGAATGCTGCTCCAGCATACACTCATGTTGCACCCACCTTCGGTCACATCTCCCTTAAGATTTCTCAGATAGTCCTCATTGCCTGGTGATAAGGACGTCTCCTTTCGTCTACGATTGTAATACCAAAAGTGTACCAACAAGCATGCACCATAGAGATTGTCTTGTGCCTCCTGGGTTCCATGAATGAAATCACCTGGGACTAGTTTAGATAAACTCCTGGCGCAAGGTTCAGTGATGCTCTCTGATGGGTTCACACAGAGCTAATCAGAACGGCAATGGCTTCATGGGTCAGGAAAACAGATTCTCTCATTTTTAAATAGAAAAAAGAATGGATGTAATTTTGAAAGTACAGAATCATGCTACCATTTGCTAGCATTTTCTTTATGTTTCATAAATTCTAAAGTGAGCGGGGGAGGAGGGTTGGGTGGATGGGGGGGGAGGATGGGATGGGAAGGGGAAACAAAGAAGGAGGCTACAATGCTCGATAAGAAATGTACTCATTATCTTGCCCATGTAATTGTAACCCCTCTGTACGGTATTTTCACAATTAAATAAATAAATAAACAAATAAATAAAGTGAATCATGCATCCTCTTGTTTATTTATCCTTCTAGGTCCATGCTCAGTAATTCGTCTACACCAGTACCTATGAATCTTCTCAGTTATCTGATTGTCTATCAGCATCCCAACTCTCTCTTCCATTTCTCACTTGCTTATTATTCCCCATTCTTTGTTGCATTTGTCATTCAAATGACAGTTCAGCTATTCAGCTAATGTCTGTCAATTGTCCATTAGTCATCTGTATTCTCCAGTACAACATGTATTAACTTCCTATTAATTTATTCAGTCATATTACAAGGCTTACAGTGTGACCAGTGGTTTTGGCAAAGTTTCTGAAATATCCTAGGTATTTGGGAAGGACACTAGATAGTTTTCCCATTCTTTATACCAATTTGTGTTCAGTACTCCTACAGAATTGAAAGAAGAAGTTGGACTTTTATTTTGTTGTTGTTATGTCGAATTTCACTATGGTGTAGTCTTTAGTCAGGTATCCAGATGTTTATATTACTATTTTTCTTTGCTAATCTGTTGAAAGCAAAGACAAATTTATACTCTAGCTATAGTATTCTGTGTCACTTACTCAAAACATTGGCAAAAGCATTCTTGATTTGATCGCTTCAATCTCTATAATTCAACTGCTCTCTGAAACATCTCTCAGATCCACTCTTTCCATTAGCAGTACTGATTTCCTCTCTAATATTAGCTTTTTCATTTTCATGAGAATCATGCAATCATGTGCCTTTCAAAATGTGGAAACCTTTCTTGTTCTACGCTTCAAGAAGTAATATGAGGGGTAACAATGCTCAACAAGAAACGTACTCAATACCTTACTCATGTAACTATAACCCCTCTGTACAGCACCTTTACAATAAGATAAAATTTGTAAAAATCACTATATTCATTTATTCAAATATCCCAATAAATAAATATAATATGAAACATGTACTACTTACTATAACAAGAAGCTTAGAAAAATGCCAATAACCTTTTTTGCTTAAATGTAAAAGGTAATCAAAGAAAATGGAAAAAAATTGTGAAAAGAAAAAAAGAAGTAATATGAATATCTGCTAGAAATTCTATGAATCCTATGAAATTCTAAGTCCCAGAAGAAAAGTAAACTTAAATTTGACCAAACTTCTGGATTTAGTAGGAGATACAGAGACAAAAGAATATAAAATTACATTCTCGAAATATCATCAAAGTAATCAAAGTGGATAGGAAACCCAACTGACAAATAGAATAAGACTCTATTTTGAAAATTATTCCAAAGTGAAGGCATGACAGTTGAAAAACTATAATTTTAAAGGATTTTCAAAAACACAGTAGATAATTGCCTTTATATGTGTCTGATAGGGATTTTTCTTTTTTTATTTTGACAAGTTGATTCTTAAATGTATAAGGCTTTTTTTAAAAAGTTATTTTCAAAATGTTTTACAATAATCTCCAGTAATACTTTTACAGTTGTTAATTACTGAACAAGAATTTATTTTTAAATAACTTTCAGTGCCAAACTTTCTTAAATAGTTCTACTAAATAACTTTATCCATCTAGAAACCACCTTATTTTGTCCTTGCAACAAAAATACTTTCCTTATTTTGAATAGGAATTGCTAGAATCCCAAGTAACTTAATTTACAGAGAATGTAACTTGTGAAACTTCAGTCCCAATAAAAAGCCTATAAAATAAAAGGGATAGAAACAGAAATTCAACAGATGACATATGAACCTTTAGTCTGTTACTATGAATCCAATAACCACACTCAACATTTCAGAAGATATAAACAATATTCAGCTAAAGACCCCAAATAGGCTGAAGATCTCTGTGAGGGAGAACAGATCATGCAATAGTGTAGGGAGAAAATGTCACCCACAGGGCCACTTGCAGAAGTGAGAACACAACATGTCCACATGTGGTCCTCCTTGGTGACAGAGGTTTATGTGCATTTGTAGCTAACTTTCTCCTTTTAGCTCCTCCTCCTACCTTTGTTTACATGATGTACTCATGAGGAATTTTCCAGTTTAGCATTAATTTACCGAATATTCATATAGAATATTTTAGAAGATGAATGAGAGCCGCATCAGAGTTCCAATCTAGGAGACAGAGGAGGTTTTTTGTCTTTTAAATGCCATGATGGATATTTCTCTCTACCACTGCTGCAGATTTCCTTAGTCTCTCAGTATTAGGATTGACCCATTTGACAAAGACCTGGCCTGTAATCTTTTCTACTATTACTTCATTTGTTAGGGTGATATTTCAAAACTGACACTTTTTCCAAACCATATTTCTGCCAAAAATATTTACTGGCTCTCCATGGCTCTCAGAATAGAGTTTAAAATAATTTGGCATTCAATGATCTCTAGGATATCTGACCACCTGCTTTGTCTCCTCTCTTTATACCTTAGACTTGGATTCACAGCATCTGTGCCCTGACATACTCCCCTCATCGCTACAAGTTTATACAAGTTGTTTCTTAATTGGGGCGTCCTCGGAATAGCTGGCTCTCACATTTCTTTCTCAATCTCAGGGTCCTTGAACAGGGAATATTCTGTAATCACTCTCAATGGGCTCCCTCTAACATGTCTCACAGCACATTATAATTACCTCACCAGTTGACATTCCCGCCATGTAAGTGCATTGTTATCAGAATGGCCCCATAGACAATAGTGCCCAAGAACCATTTATTGACACGGACACACACTTGACAGTCCACTGGGGTCGCTTGATTAGAACCAAGAGAAAGTTGGGTTACATTAACATCTTAGGAGAGGCCTGCTATGTTGCAGGGTTAAGACAGCACTCAAATACAAAATAGGCTTTGGGTAATATAAAGCTACAACTGTGTAGGCACCTGATGCTTTGTGATAGTTCCTTGAAATATTTAATAATTGAAAGTCAAATGAACTAAAGTGTAAGGAAGAAATAGCTACAGCCCGCCAAGTGAAAAATGCCAGCTGTAATCATATAGAGTCTCTTCTTTGTAATTTTTTATTCTTGGCTCAATTATTTTTTTCTACTTGTATAATTTAAGCTTTTGATTAAAGATGCATTCCACACCCTTAACAAGCACACTAAAAGCTTAGCACGCGCGCGCGCGCGCGTGTGTGTGTGTGTGTGTGTGAATATAGAAGAAATACTTAATGCAAAAATCAAGGATTTACATTAATACAGTCAATTGAATTCCCAAGACTTTATATAACTCATATTTAAATTACCTTATTTTACATTAAATCTGCCTGGGAAGTCAGTACTTTCTTGGGGTCTTCTTATGTATTCCATATTATCTCATTTTTTTCTGCTTATTTTCTCCAACAATTCAAAGACTTTGTAGGATTTTTAGATATTAAACTTCAATGTTCTAAGTGGATATCCAAACAAATGATTCACAGTCTTGTGTAATAACATCAGTACACGTTGTATCACCTCGTTTCTGGTTGCCAGGGAACTGCAGATCATGCCTGTCATGTCTAAGTTGGGGAGAACGCAGAGGCAAATTCATTTAATCCAAGTGCTGCTCTGGAGTCATCCAATTACCATTTTTGATGTTAGCCCAGAGAACTGTCCTAGGAGTTTCTGCCAGGCCCCCTTCACCTCCTTATTCCTTAGGCTATAAATCATGGGGTTGAGCATGGGGGTCAAAATGGCATAGAAGAGAGAGATCAACTTCTCCTGCAGGACAGAGGGGCTGGAGTGGGGCTGGATGTAGGTGAAAATGGCCATGCCGTAGCACAGGACCACCACCGTCAGGTGAGAGCCACAGGTGTGGAAGGCTTTCCGCCGGCCCTCTGCAGACTGCATCTTTAGGATGCTGGAGATGATCTGGATGTAGGAGAGCAGAACCAGGAAGAAGGGGGTCATCAGAAGGACGATGCTGGAAACCATGATGGCAACCTCGTTGGAGGAGGTATCCACACAGGCCAGCCTGACCACAGCTAGAATTTCACAGGATATGTGGTCAATAGACTTGTGTGTGCACATGGGCAGCTGAAAGGCGATGGAAGTGTGGATGAGAGAGTTGATGGAGCCGCTGACCCAGGAGGAGATGGCCAGCCTAGTGCACAGTCCCCCATGCATGATGGCAGAGTACCTCAGCGGGTCACACACCGCCACATAGCGGTCATAAGCCATCACTGCCAGCAGAACAAACTCAATACCACCCAAGGCCAGGGAGAAAAACAACTGGGCTGCACAGCTCAGGAATGGGATCACCTTATGCTCTGCAAGGAGATGCGCCAGCAGCTGAGGAACTATGCTTGTGGCATAGGACACGTCCACCAGGGAGAGGTGGGTGAGAAAGAAGTACATGGGAGTGTGCAGGCGGCTGTCCAGTCTGATCAGAAGAACGATGAGAACGTTCCCCAGCACTGTGACCACGTACATGGCCAAGAACAGGACGAAGAGGGAGACTTGAGTGTCCCGATCGCTGGAGAGGCCGAGGAGGACAAACCCACTCACCCACGTCCCGTTAACTGCTTCCATTAAAATATGTGAGTGTTATTAATCTGCAGCAAGAAATAATCAGATGTAATTTAACAACTCTTTAGGAGTATATTCTGCATGCAAATGTCAGTTCTCCTCTTGATCATTCATGAGACCACAATTGCAGATTGAATCCCCTCATACTTTTCAAGTCCACTGTTTTGGAGGCCCAGTGTCTTCATAAGCACATGAATGTGTAAGTGATGAATTAGAAGTGAGTTCACACCACCTCTCCACACCTAGCTACACCAGGATGTGTAGTCTACACAAGTAGACACAGAACCTATCTTAAGTTACCATTTGCTCTCTTCATGATCAATGGAATAACAAGAAATTCAACAGGAAAAGCCAACTTAAACACTCTAAAGGCAAATTCTCAGACAGCAATCTCGTGATATTTATGGCTGCTGTCTTCTATTTTAGAATCAGAGCACTGAGCACCACTCAACTGGTCTGTTCCATTTTAGATCAACCTGAATAGTTGATAGGATTGGCCTTGGGGCCACGCTTCCTATAACAGTGCAGAGTAACTCAGAGGAAAGAACAGATTTTCAAATTACTACAGGACTTTCCAACATGTCGTGCCTTTTATCTTGCTGCATGGTCCCGTATCCCTCCCCTGGTAGAAATAAGAATAATTTCTCATCAGGGGAAAAAAAAGATGAGACCTGACCAACAGGCCACTCGGTCAAACATGGAGAGAAGTGACCACTCCTCTCGTACTATAAATACAGCAGGCTCACATTCTGAAGTCTTCTGATGCTCCTGCCTGAGTTATGTGTTCACCGTATTTAACTGCACTTGCTTTCCCTTGGCACTCTACAGGGAACACTTCACTCACCTTTCCAAAGAAAAAAGGAGCCAAGACATGGTGCTTGGTTATCACTTCTCTTTGTAGTCTTCATTGTCACATTTCCTACCCTACAGCATTGAGTGTATTGTACTTTTACAGCTATCTGAAATTATTTTCTTCATCTCATTGTTGGCTGTGACAACAAATTGCGTTTGCTCTTTATCCGGTATATAAGTGAGTGAAACCCAGCAGGTATGCACAGTACAAAAGGATTTCTCTGTTTCTCATCTTCCACGGATATTTCAACAAAAAAGATCATGTCTGTTATTCATGTCAATATAAAGAGTGCACAAATGGATACCTTCCTACAGCTCCAACATGGTGAGGCTTAAGGTGGAGCACATTCCCCAGGCTACGGAGATGATGCATTTGGTGATGCCCTGTATCTAAAGGATGAATTGCCAAAAAAAATTCCTGAGGAAATATGTTTGTGCATTATCTTCTGTACCACTCCATTGATCTTTGTCATGTTTGGCCTCTTGAGGGGACTCCTCTACAGTCTCAGCTGGGATCAATTCTCTCCTCAATACTGAAGCACAACACAAGAAGATAAGATGTCCAAACTACATATATTCTTTTCCTGATGGTCAGAATAAATCAGAGTCTTACCTGTATATGGTAGAGTTGTCTGTGTCAATTATTCTATCCTTTCAAGAAAGACTCATAGGATCTATGTCCACATAGTTGATTGTTGCACACACAGGTTACATCCATGATGGATAAGAGGATTTACATCATCCTAACATTTGGGCCTGGAGAATTCCAGGGTCACATAGATGGTGGCATATCAAAAACAAGTCCACACTTTGAAAAGACTACTAGCCGTTCTTTATGGGCTTGTTATCTTCTTTCACTACCCATCTGGTTGTCTTCACATCATTTGAAGTGAAATATTGAGAACCAATTTCTCAAACATTAATACTTTTGAAATCTACCTTTTGTAGTTTACTTAATCATGGTTCAAGGTGCAAATTCTCACCCTCTTTTTTTTTTTTTGTCAGTCATGGGGCTTGAACTCTGGGCCTGGGCACTGTCCCTCAGATCTTCAGCTCAAGGCGAGCGCTCTACCACTTGAGCTACAGCGCCACTTCCGGTTTTCTGGTGGTTTATTGGAGATAGGAGTCTCATGGTCTCTCCTGCCCAGGCTGGCTTTGAACCATGATCCTCAGATCTCAGCCTCCTGAGTAGCTAGGATTAGAGGTGTGGGCCACCAGCACCCGGCTTCTCGCCCTCTTTATGCTTGGAACTATGGTATATTTTTACAGTTTCATTTCCTTGCTTTAATGACTTTTCATTAAAGTTTAAATTGAAGCAATCTGGCATGAGATTCTGGCAATCCTAATTCTCTTTCTAGTCTTAATCTGAAAGCTTCACCATTGGCAATTTAACCTTATTACATTTAAACTCTTTCTACTGAGAAAGCAAAAATAATTATGTATATACTCACAGGAAAATAACTTAGATATGAGATTTTTAAAGTAATTGACAATTTTTCATTGCTGGAAATATATTGCTAGATATACTTGAATAGGAATACATAATTACATGTCAATTAACCTAGGTTTCTTCCTTATTTACCTCCCACAAATGTGATGTAAAATTCATTCATCATATTTCAATTCATTCATCCAATTTCTTTAAATATGCAGTTATATTTATAATTGCAATTCTCTTTTCTAAATCTCTGCTTCACTCCTTCTTTCTCTGCCAGTAATAAAGTATGAAACTGACTAAGTCTTACAAGTATGCCTAAAACTCCAGATACTAAAAGACAGCTGATCTTACTGTTTTTCTGGAATGATTAGGGTGGTGGTATTTCAGCATTTGTAGCTCATGTCTCTGATCCAATGTGCCAAAAAAAAGGAAAAGAGTTCAGATGACTAGGAATGCTTCCTCTACATATACTAATATTTCATCCACTCTGTTGACATCTCTCTCAGGGATTCTCAAGTATTTCCTATGGCTTCATGATATGGACATGTCTCCTACATCTAGGGGTGTATTATCAAGCATGTTCCCCACCAACACAAACACGGACCGTAGAATTAAGCGCCTTGGGCCTCCTGAGCTCTTGAAATGAAATCACCTAGGAATGGTTTAGAGAAACTCTTGGGAAGAAGTATGTTGCTGCTCCCAAATGGGCCCAGATACAGACGTAATCACATGTGGCTGTGGCTGAACTGGCACTTGGAGCTAACAGATACTCTTAGGACCTTGCACTGAGTGGTAATTGCTGTCATGACTCGCAAACCTCAAAGACAGGGCCACCACGATGCCCTTCCTCTCCCCGAGGAAGTCTTTTCTCCATCTTTTCATCGCCTCCAAAACTCCTCTGAAGACTTAGGTCATTCTAAAAAGAATCACAGGAGCCAGCTTTGTGCCCCTTTAGGAAGCTTTCCTACAGTACAAACAGGATTTCCCAATACCTCCATTCTAATGAACAGTGAGTGGTCCTGAGCTATTCACTGGATCTGTACTAATAAAACATCCTCTTCATGTATGTCTCCTTGGGTGCATGAGTGTGAAACTCTGTATTTACACAACATAATGGATTCTGTGAGATTTACAAGTACAGATAAATAGGCATGTACTGTTTAAGTTTCAAAATAATGGTTGCTCATCGGAATATTTTAGATTTTTAAATAAGATCTACAAAAAGAGAGTCTTTGATCTACAGGGGGAGAAATGAAGATAGGACTATTTTATCCACTCTGCTTCCTCATTCTTTGACCCTGCAAGCTACATTTTAACACCTTTAGCCTCGCATTTGAGCCCCACCTCTACAACTTCACACAAGGTGTTCCTTACACTCATCAGGATAACTGGCTCTCAGATTTCTATCCCCAATTTAAAGAGTCCTTGTGCAGGAAAACTTCCTCAGGCACCCTCCATGGCTTCAATCTCATTTTAACATGCTTCACAAGGTCATAAAATTGCTTCAGAATCTCTCCTTCCCGCCATGCATGTACATTGGTACCAGGATTGCACCATGTCTGAGAACCATCCATTGACACTACACACAGTTGACACTCCATTGATACTGCTTGATGAGAACCAATAGAATGTTAGCTTACACTGACATCTTTGGGGGTAGATGTGCTTTTACCACAAAAATTTCAGATTGCCTTACTATCAGTATTAAACTCTGTTCAACTGGGTTTCCAGTTTAAACGTCTCCAGCAATGTGTGAACTCTTAGATTTCGTGATAGTGTGTTGATGAATATGAGAACTGAGTGTTACAAGAAAGGAACTACTTAGTCATTCGAGTTGTAATCATGTACTTTTTCTTTTTATATCCTTGCTTTTGTTCAGTTATTCCTTTCTTGTGCATCATTTAGGATTTTTTAAAAAGATGGAGGCCACACTCAAATCCTGATCACCCCGAGTTTATTGTATTTGTGAGGGAAGATGGAAGGAATGCCTAATATGGAAACTTGAAAATTTTTTTAAAAAATGACCCCAACCGGCTTAATTATCTTAACTCTTAAGACCCATATTAAGGGTTTTTCTCATTTTTAAGGCCAAGTGTCAGTGACTTGTGTCTATCAGCCCTGCTAACTAGAATGACGGTTGTGTGAATGTTGTCAGTGAGTACTGAAAACTTAGTTTCTTGGCCAATAATAGCAATATATACAAGCAGTCTTCAGCTATATCTCTATTACAGTAAAAAAAAAAGACATTCATTTGATTTTTTTCTTGATAAATTCCTTTAACACTCACACACACACACACACACACACAAACCACTATACTTACGCTTAGTAACTCTTGACAAAAATACTTAATCTGTCTTGACAATACACACTTCAGCAGGTCTACTCACCCATTCGCTGAAGCTGACTACACAGACCACATCTTATTTTAAGAAAATCTTCAAATGTGAAATAGCATTTTGTTTCCACTGGAAACATCATGAGTTTATTGTAATTGTATCCTACATGCCAATGGTACAAGGTAAGGGCCAGGAGTAGGCTTGTGATTACAACTTGACGAATTGAAAGGGGCCGTAGATATCTTCCATTATTGTCACATGCTAGGAAGGGATGAAGGTGTGAAGTTTCATGACCACAGTGCTCACACCACGGAAGGTGCTGCTATGACATAAAAACACACCCATGTGACACACCCCACATAACTCTTCAGCCTCCTACACAACATCACCAGTACACTTTGTATCACTGCCTTCTGCTTGCCAGGGAAATGCAGCTCAAGCCTGTCACTTATGAGTTGCCTGGAGATCACACAGGCAAGGTGCAGTTTGCCAAGCAATATGCATGAGTCATCAGAATGACAGTTTTGCTGTTAGCCCAGAGAACTGTCCTAGGAGTTTCTGCCAGGCCCCCTTCACCTCCTTATTCCTTAGGCTATAAATCATGGGGTTGAGCATGGGGGTCAAAATGGCATAGAAGAGAGAGATCAACTTCTCCTGCAGGACAGAGGGGCTGGAGTGGGGCTGGATGTAGGTGAAAATGGCCATGCCGTAGCACAGGACCACCACCGTCAGGTGAGAGCCACAGGTGT
The DNA here is from genome assembly GCF_000151885.1 of Dipodomys ordii. Lineage (NCBI taxonomy): Eukaryota > Metazoa > Chordata > Mammalia > Rodentia > Heteromyidae > Dipodomys > Dipodomys ordii. The sequence continues at coordinate 9,550,013 of NW_012267272.1, read as the reverse complement.
GGAAGGCTTTCCGCCGGCCCTCTGCAGACTGCATCTTTAGGATGCTGGAGATGATCTGGATGTAGGAGAGCAGAACCAGGAAGAAGGGGGTCATCAGAAGGACGATGCTGGAAACCATGATGGCAACCTCGTTGGAGGAGGTATCCACACAGGCCAGCCTGACCACAGCTAGGAGTTCACAGGATATGTGGTCAATAGACTTGTGTGTGCACATGGGCAGCTGAAAGGTGATGGCTGTCTGCATGAGAGAGTTGATGGAGCCGCTGACCCAGGAGGAGATGGCCAGCCTAGTGCACAGTCCCCCATGCATGATGGCAGAGTACCTCAGCGGGTCACACACCGCCACATAGCGGTCATAAGCCATCACTGCCAGCAGAACAAACTCAATACCACCCAAGGCCAGGGAGAAAAACAACTGGGCTGCACAGCTCAGGAATGGGATCACCTTATGCTCTGCAAGGAGATGCGCCAGCAGCTGAGGAACTATGCTTGTGGCATAGGACACGTCCACCAGGGAGAGGTGGGTGAGAAAGAAGTACATGGGAGTGTGCAGGCGGCTGTCCAGTCTGATCAAAAGAATGATGAGAACGTTCCCCAGCACTGTGACCACGTACATGGCCAAGAACAGGACGAAGAGGGAGACTTGAGTGTCCCGATCGCTGGAGAGGCCGAGGAGGACAAACCCACTCACCCACGTCTCGTTAGCTCTTTCCATCCAAAGATTTTCATCTGCAGGGAAAGTCAGAAACAGTAAGCAATTTTCAAGAACCATAAAAATAGCTCCTCTTGCACATCTGTATGAACTAGCCTTAGCTTTCTTCAAGACACTTGTTAACCTGGATGATGTGCTTTGTTGCAACATGCATTGAATTACTGTAACAGAATGACCCATTAGGACATGCTTAGTGTCGGAGAGATCATTTGTGGTTTGAAAGATAAAGCATCATTAATTTAGGAATATCTCTGTTTATGAACTTACCTCAGGATTCATGAGAAAGGAGAAAAAAGGAAACAACAATCGCTGATAAACTATACTCAGTGTAGTACATAGTTGCATAGTTGTTTTTTTATTATTTTTACTATATTTGGTTGAAAATGTGCATCCAATAGTAGAGAAGCTATGTAGCAAGCATGAGCCCCTGACTTCAGACCAATCACTAAAGGGAAAATAAAAGAATAACTTAAATATATCAACTAGACTCATCTTGGTGAAATGCATAAATCTAATATAAAAAGAAATACCTAAAAGAAAGAAGGCTGTGAAAAGCTCTGAAGTCCAAAGAACCTACATTTAAACTTGGCTTCGTTAAACAGACTTGTGGTGTTGGTTTGGTGATAAACGCAAATAGAAAAAAGTACAACACTTACTAATACAGGTCTGCATAAGGTCCAGTGCAGATAATTTATGGGGAAAGGTCTGTCACACTGCTACAGGAAGAATTACCACGACAATATGGGTATCCTTTGCAACATAACCTTTGTCTGTGTTAGTGGAGATAAAACAACAATCTTGGTTTCCCTTTTACCTCCTCTCCACAGATAGCCTGACAGGTAGCGTTTAAAATGTCTGAATGCCGGCTTAGAAATGACTTACAGCTCAGAGCTGGGGGGCAGGGGTGGGGGAGGGGAACTAGACTCTTCTTAAAGTTTCTTCAACCATAGGTGGGTTGTGAAAAGGGATCTTAAGTATGCTTTTAAAAATTATCTTTGAGTAGTTGTACAAAGGAGGTGGCATATAACAAAGCAGTTTATGGACACAGTACATCTTTAGAAGTGTCATCCCTTCAACCCTTTCCCTTCCTTTCCTTCATTCTGTGGTGCATATGATGAATCCTTGCCTACATTCTCCTTTCCATCCCCCTTCATTCATCCACCCTCCTCCCCTTGGCCCTACCCCTCCTTGCAGGTACCAATTTCCTGGTGTTGATTTTGTTGGGATTTGTTTTAGCTTTCTAAAAGATTATACTATTTGGGTTCTCCACAGAGCCTATTGTATTTCAGTTAATTCATTTGTAACCACCACCCAAGGTATTTACTTATAGATATATGTGCCCAGCATATTTACTTAGAGATTTATAGGTACATTCTATCTACCACAAATGAAGGCAAACATGCAACCTTTGTTTCTCTGGGTCTGGCTTACTTCACTTAATAGAATTGTATTCCAAGTCTTTCCTTTCCTTGCTCCTCAATGGTCAAATGGATGGAGAAAATGTATTACACGTGCACAACAGAATTTTACTTATCTATCAGAATCACAGTTCTTCTTGTCATTCTCTTTTTCCATTTACTACTATAAATAATCTGTCCCTTGGGGAATGACCTCCAAAGAAAGAAAGCAATGGGACCTGTAGGGAGAAGAGAAATCATACATTTAAGTACCTGTCTTCATTGTCAAAGACAAAGCACAAAGAGTTCTTATACATGAACAGTGGAATGGAAAATCTCTTTCTATGTTTTGTTTCAGTAAATGCTTTTTCAGTAAATGACCATGCTATACTATCAATTCTAAACATTAAACTGGCACATTAGAGCTTTAAAGTATTTCGACCTGACTCATCCTTATTGCTTGCCTGCCTATGCACTAATTTCCTTTTGTGAATGTATAATGAAATAAAAGAGGAAGAGAGAGAAAGGAGGCAAGAGGGATTAAGGGTAGAAACAGCAGGTCTTGATCAGGCTATATTACAATTAGTTCTGGGAATACCCATCTCATTATCAATTTGAACTGTCACAGACATTCTTTTCTTTTTGTTGTTGTTGGTCATGAGGCTTGAACTCTGGGCCTGTGCACTGTCCCTCAGATCTTCTGCTCAAGGCGAGTGCTCGACCACTTGAGCCACAGCGCCACTTCTGGTTTTCTGGTAATTTATTGGAGATAAAAGTCTCACGGACTTTTCCTGCCCAGGCTGGCTTTGAACTATGATCCTCAGTTCTCAGCCTCCTGAGTAGTTAGGATTATAGGCATGAGCCACCAGCACTCAGCACAGACATTCTTTTTTAAAGCCCAACTTTCACTGTGAACAGCTCCTTCCTTCCAGCTCTCCTCTCATGCTTTTATCTCTACCTTTCATGATCTTTTTCCAAGTCATAGTCAGCCTGAGAAACATCTCAAAGAAGACAGATTGAAATTCTAACACATTAAAAAAAATTGTATCAACTGTTGGTAAATAGATCACAGATCTGCATTTTTTGGGGGGGGGGGTCAGTCGTGGGTCTTGAACTCGGCTTGGGCACTGTCCCTGTGCTCTTTAGCTCAAGGAGAGCACTCTACCACTTGAGCCACAGCGCCACTTCCAATTTTCTAGTGGTTTATTGGAGACAAGAGTCTCATGGACTTTCCTGCCCAGGCTGGCTTTGAACTGTGATCCTCAGATCTCAGCCTCCTGAGTAGCTAGGATTCCAGGCATGAACCACCAGCGCCCGGCTAGATTTGCATTTAAATTACACATTTTCCCCCATTAATTTGGCATGTACATAATTCTAATAAGGACTTAATACTAGTAAGGAATTAATTGTAGTTAATTCTACTAAATATTATTTTTGCTAGGACCTAGGATTTCAGCAAGATGATGTTTGTTGTATATCTATCATTTTAAAGTTCTCCTCATTTCACATCTAAAATGTTGATATCAACTTCCCTTGTTGATAATATCAATTTCCTATTGTTCATTCTATAGGCCAAGGGAATTTTAATTTTCTTATTTATAAAATTAGAAGACTTGAAAGATGTTGACTAATTGCTATCATTAATTCAACAATGTTAACTATTCTTTCAACTCTATCATATGTTTCTCTCCTAATTTTCCTCAAGTCTAATTTTCCTTAGTGCATTTTTGGATAACTTCTCTAAGCTATGATGCTTCATTGCTGTGAGCATTTCCTAAGATTCTGTACTTATAACTTGTACATTTCTCTCTATAGCTTTTCCTCGTGTTGCCCTATAAAATTTTTCTATTCTAGAATGCTCAAGTTCTATTCCACCATAATCTCCTACATTTCTATACTGAAGACTTAGAAACCTTATTAAACTAGTCTATGAATATTTCCTAACCAGCTCACCAATGTCTGCATTCATCTTTCCACACAATGGATTCCTTCCTTTCTGTCTATGAAACCAGAACCCTCTCCCACCATTAGTGAATTGTCATCATCCCACAGAAGAAACATTTCTTTGACTACATACTTCTCCATTTCCTTCCCCTTTGCATACATACTTACCACTGCTGTCCATGTATTTGTAGAGCACAACTGATTTGGTAAGTGTGCTTAGCATGGAGGGGTCCTTTACACTTAGACCACCTCATACATACATACACACCACATACACACAGACCCCACATACACACACATACACACAGCAGAAGGAAAAAGAAAGATGTCACTGAATCATATGTACATCCTTAAAGCCTTACCACAAATATTTAATTTGTTTATGATTGTCTATGTTGAACATGCTGTTCTTTGAAATGTCTAAAAGTAAAATAGCAATTCATACGAGGGTAGAAATATGGAGTTCTTAAATTTTACTGTGGACTAGTGTCACCAGCTTGTGCCAGCGCTTTAAAACAAGTTATATGAGTTGAAAATGGACACTTTAGATGGGGATGACCCTGAAAGGTCAGGAAAAGTCAGAGAGGAGGAATGGGTAGCAAACATCAAAATTTATCATATCAAATATTACTCTCGCTGCATTGGCCAAGTCGAACTACTTAACATACATATTACTTCACATCCTAACATCATTTAATCTGATTAACTCTGTGAACATACACAGTTTTTACTTGTTAAGTAAATAAATGAAAAGAATGCCTTGTTTGAGCCCTATTAAAGATGTCTCCATGTGGTTTCTCCATTTATCCAGAAATTATTCCAGCGAATATCAAGACTGAAATGTTCTTTTCTCTGTGACAAGGAAACAAAGACCCAAAAAAGTGTTGATTCCCTTCACGAACTCTTTTTGATAAGACAATATGACTAATTTAAAAGTCAAATTTAAATCAATCAGAATTCTCTTTAAAGCAAACTATTTTTGCTTCCATGAAAATTGCTCTCTATTTTCTTTATTATAAAAATTTCATCTAAAGCTTCACAGATTAAATATTACTTATGTTAAACCTATTCTACCCAGATAAAATCACCCACTAGGGGCTGGGAAGGGGTCTCAGAGGTAGAGCGTTTGCCTTGCATGCATGAGGCCCTGGGTTCGATTCCTCAGCACCACATAAGCAAAAAGAAAAATAATAAAATAAAATCACCCACTATTCTGTTTCTATTTTTTTCAGTCTCCTAATACTTTATAGCTTCATTGGCTGAAAATAATGTCACCTAAGGAGGACAAGGAATAAGAAATTCTCACAGCCTTGCTTCCTGGCTTCCTGGCTGGGTAGATATAGACTTCACATGTTGCTGACTCCTGTTTCTTAAGCATGTCTTCTAACCCTTCAACTATTGGTAAAATAAGTTCATGCCATTCTCCAGAGCTCTGTATACCAATATAGACTTCCACTTAGGCATAGACTCGCTCTAAAACCACTCTGAATTTTCCTAATCCAAATAGAAACATGAAGGAAGTCAAGATCTAAAGTATGCTATTAAATGTATTTCTCTGTCTCTGTCTGTCTGTCTGTCTGTCTGTCTGTCTGTCTCTCTCTCTCTCTCTCTCTCTTCTTTATGGAGACAGAAGAAATTTTTACTTAAAAGGAAAATCATAAGGCAGGCATAGTGACAAAAGGATTTCTCAGTGTCTCCTTCTCCAGAAATCTATCATTAAAATGGTTGTTCCAGCTCTGAATGTCTATACAAAGAATGCATGATTTATATCTTTGGTCATATTGAAAGGCAAACTTCAAACATACTGGCTTAAAGCTGAGACTGCTACCTACATGGACACATTATCAAAAACCCTTTTCTGGAGTGAAAAACAGGTTCTGTAGCCCCCTGTATAACTTTCCATTGAATCTTAATCATATTTGATATCCTTTCTGAAGACCTCTGTGATCTGAGCTGAGTAAAGCAATGTGTAAATAAAGACATTTAGCACCCACGACCTACAGATATTGCTCATCTTTGTGGATCAAAATAAACCAGAGCCTTATCTTCATATATTACAGTGTGCACTTTTCATTAGAGAAGATTCATCTGGCTGTTGTGTGCACACATCGTTGAATCAGAATATTTCCATTGTCCTAACATTTAAATGGACAGGGAGAAGCTTGGGGCCAGTTAATTGGATGATACATTAAAAATGGTTTAATATTCTCAGGGGGCAGAGAGTTGTGCTTCTTTAGGGTCTTGTTATCTAGTTTCTATCCAGTTTTGGTTGCTTGACTTTTCATGGAATCTGAGTCCACTCATTGAGACTTGGTTTCTCAGATGCATGCAATCATGAAATGTACCGTTAGTGCTATGTGTATTATGATTTCATTTTGCAAGTTCTCACCTTTCTTTATTCATCTTGTCACCTGTACTTTAGACCTAGGCGTTCTTTTGAAGCATTCCCCATACTTGAGAAAGTCTCCATAATGCGAATCCTAAAGCACCCTCCTGAAATAAAGATCAGCACATTCTAAAAATAGTTACAGTTCCCAGTCTGATGCCAAATGACTTTCATCAATCTACTTCACCATTTCATAGTTGAACTTTCTACCGTGTAAAGTAAAATCAGAGTACTTTATATGCACTCTCTGAATACAATAGAAATAAAAAAAAGACTAAAGGAATTGAGAAAGCATCTTTGTCACAGGCATGAATATTCATTTGTACCTAAATAAAAGTGTTGTACGTCTGATTTTTCCTTTAACTCTAACAATCCCACCCTTCTTCAATGACATGCAAGTCACCCATGGCGTCTCTAAATTCTACTGATCATTCTCCTCTCCCCACCTCTGTTCTACTCTGTCATTTCCACTGTTGGTTCCAAAGTTTGGAATTGTGCATGAGGGAAAACCAAAGGAATGCCTGAATCCAGAGTTTCTGAAAATCAGAACTTTTAGGAAAGAGAATATGCAAAGTAAGAAGGTATCACCAGTCAAAGTTCATACTTCTGATCCAATGCCCTTAATAAATCAGCTCAGGGTAGCTTCTGTCCTTCCAGAAACCTATTGACATTCTATTACAACCTCAGTTGCCACTTCTACTAAGAACTCTCAAATATCTATCCTTGCCTGGCAAAACAGACTTCTCCACTTAGGCGTAGTATCAGATTTGCTTCCAGAGGGCTGCTCTCAAACCCAGTAATAGATGATATCGTTTGGCATCCGGGCTCCAAAACCACTGGAGACTGGTATAGCTTGTGAGCAACACTCCCGAAATGGCATTCTGACATGTCTCAAATTGGCTTACACACGGATCTAAGGAAGCATGGTAGTGTCTGCATTAGCAACAGAAGCTGTCAGATTCCCCTCAGGAGCTTCATGCATTAGGCTCTTAATTGCTGTTGCCTCTCTCATTTCTCAGGAGGTGAACTTCTGTGTGCCCTTCTTTCTCCCTGTGGAAAGTGGTTCTCCCTGCGTCCCTCTCCTTTCCAAAATGGCACTGAAGACCATTCTCTAAACAACAATCCTAGAAGCCAGCTGAATGAGGTTTTAGAATATTCCCCTATGGCCCAGTCCTGACTTTGAGCCGTTACACTTGGATGCTAGTGCATAGGGGTCCTCTAGCCCTTACCTGATAAACCAGGCCAATTCATATCCATTGATCTAGGATGCCCTTACTTCTCCTTCTGTAGAAAAGAGACTTGCGCTTCAAGACTCAAATGTATATGCAAAGACTATCTTTGAGCAGTGCAAGTACTGGTGTAATTATCAATATATTTTCATAATCCTATTAAAGTTTCAAAAACAATAGAATTACATTATTTTAAGATGTTAAGACTTGAGATTCCCAATAAGATCTACATAGAATCTCATGACGTCCTGATAAAATATGAGTGTGTCTGTTAGAATTCATTCTACACTTATGTAACTGTAACCCCTCTGTGCAGCACCTTTACAACAAAATAAAATAAAATAAAATGACAAATAACACTGTCATTTTATTTTATTTTATTTTGTTGTAAGGGTGCTGCACAGAGGGGTTACAGTTACATGAGTAAGGTAATGAGTACATTTCTGGTCCAACATTGTTACCTGCTCCTTTGTTTTTCTCCTACTATCCCTTCCCTCCCTACTCTTCCCCCCTCCCCGCCAGTCGTTCATTTCCAACATATTGTCTTGTGAGTATCACTGATGCATTGGGTCACCCTCTGTCCTTGTTTCGCCATTTTTGTTATTCCCTTTCCCTTCCCCAAATCAGATAAATGTATATACAAGATGCAAGGTACTTGTTTTTAGAGTCTATTATCCTTTACATATAATGTATGCTTCAATTGAAATGACAGCTAGAACAAAGTAAATGAAAAACACATTGTTGCTGGGTGCCCCTGGCTCCTGTCTATAATTCTAGCTCCTTTGGAGCCTAACATCTGAGAATCATAGTTTGAAGCCAGCCAGGACAGAAAAGTCCATGAGACTCTTATCTCCCATTAACTACCAAAAAAGCTGGAAATGAAGTATGGTTGAAATGGTAGAGTACTAGTCTTTAGCCAAAAGAAGTTCATGGATAGTGCCAAAGCCCTGAGTTAAAGCCCCAGAACTAGGACAAAAAAAATGTTAATGGGCAAATCAATGAAAACAAGCAGAAATAAACTCAGAATGTACATATAAACAATCATCTAAGGATTTATAATAATTATTTAGTAAGTTCAGCTATCTAATGGAAAAGACAATCTAAATAAATGCATTAGGAACTTAGGCACAAAAATTGAAATTTATCCTGAAGAATGTAATGGAAATGTTAGGCATGAATAGCAAAGGAATTGAAAAGGAGTTGAAAGTGATTTGTGAGAAGACAATGGAATGACACTTGGTGCCTGAAGAGGACAGATCCAGGGGAAGGGGGACATATCAAGAGAATTCTATGTGAACACAAAACATCTCTTGAGAATGAAGAAGTAATAAAGATATTTTCACACAAGTCCTGAATGAATTCATGGCTGCAGAACTAGACAAGAAATGCCAACGCAATTTCTTTAGGCACAGAAGTATAATATGAGACACAAAATTGGATTTTTTTAAATTAAAAATCCTGGAAGTAATGAAATTGGAATTTAACATCAAATTTGTTTAAAACTATATATTTCATATACTATCAAAAATGGCTTTTATAATACAATTAACTTAAGCATGCTTAGTGTCTATGTCTTACGTTAATGACAATAACAGCATAGAAATGAAAGCGCTCAATACATAGTAATATACAGTTTGGAGGCTATGTGATGCAGATTAAGTGATATTCCAACATTTTATTTTATATTTCATTTATGCATTTATTTTGGTGTCAGTCCTTGGGCTTGAACTCATGATCCAGGTGATGAACCTGAGCAAAGACAACATGTATTACCTGGAAGTATAGTCAAGATGCAGTGGGATTATTTGTAAAGGTATGTATGTATGTATGTTGAACAAAGGCATTTCAATTCAGCATGCCAGTTTGTGACTACAATCACCTTGATCAACGTCACTTTCTATGCTTCTCCCCCACCTCTCCCAACTCTGCCTATCCCCTCAATTTATCTGAATGTATTTTCAGATATGTACATTCACATATGTAGATTTTTAATTAATCTACATCTAAAATGGTAGATGGACTGGGATTAATGAAAAATACTATAGCAAACATTAAAATCTTTTTAAATAATATAAAAGTAAGCTAACAATACCGATAGAAAAAAGAAAAAGTAAATTTTTCAACTATATATATATATATATATATATATATATATATATATATATATATATATATATATATATATATTAGGAAAGACCTGGGAAAGAGCTGGGGGAGAGAGCTGGGAAAGAGCTGAGAAAGAACTCAACAATATTTTTAAGCTAGCAAGATGGAGGTCTTTAAGCAAAACACTCCAATTAATTACACTAAAGGCAAGTAGAATATGCACATTAAAAAGGAATTTTCATGTTATGTAAAAATGCTATATTTAATCATCTCTTTTGTATGAGAAAACTACTTTAACAATAAAGATGGGGATATGTTAAAAATAAAGAGGAGGAAAAACATAAAACATGAAAACACATACACACACACACACACATAAAGTAGGTGTAATTATATTAGTTCCAAAGTAGTCTTAAAGACAAAAATACTAATAGGCATAAAGAGAGACACTGCATAATGTAAAAGAACTATTAACCAAGAGATCACACCAAGCCTAAATATACATGCATGGATCAAGAGGCAGAAGCTGATGGAAATTAAAAGAGAAATAACTGAATCCTAAATTTCAGTTTTGTATTTCAACATACTACTCTCACTAATCAATAGAGTAAGTACACAGAAAACCTGAACGAACATTATTAAATGCTTTAATCTAATTGACATTTATAACATATTGCATCCAATAGCACAGTCCAATAGCAAAATTGGGATATCCAATTTTGTTGAACAAATGTTATTGGACTTCAAAACACACATAGATCCCCCAATACTATGCTAGTTGGAGACTTCAATTTATAGATTATCAATTCAAAAAGTCAACAAAGAAAAAATATGTAACACCATAGACCAATTGGATCCAACAGACACCTACAAAATATTTCCTCCAGTAGCCACAAAATACACATTCTTCTCAGCAGCCAATGGACCATTCTACAAAATAAATCATACTCTAGGAAATAAAGCAAATCCCAGAACATGGAAATAACTACTTGTATTTTTATCAAACTACAACAGGAAAAAATAGGAGATAATAGCAAAAATTATCACAGAAAAATATTCAAACTCAGGAGGATTAAACCACATTGCAAAATGATAAGTAGATCTTGCTCATGTAATGGTAACCCCTCTGTACAGTATTTTCACAATAAAAAAATTATTAAAAAAGAAATAAGAAGGGAAACAAAAGTTCCTAACACCAAATGAAAATGAAAATACGGTCTATCAGAACATTTGGGATACATCAAAAGCAGTTCTTAGAGGAAAGTTTATAGCTTGACCCATTTCTACAATTACTGGCAAAAACCAGGGCTGGAAACATGGCTCAAATGGTAGAACACCAGCTGAGCAAGCCTGAGGCTCTGGGTTTAAACCCTAGAAATACCAGGAGTTATTATATCCTTTCTCCTTTTTCATTATGCTTATACTTTGTTCAATTATTTCTTCCCTTTTTTCATGATAGTTAGCCTTTCTATCGCTTGGAGAGACAACCTTCAGTCATTAGCTCTAACCTTGCAAAGGCTGACAAGGTCCTGCTATACGTGTGTTCTTTAAGACAGAGTTTTAAGGATTACATCCGTAAGACATACTGACACATCCTGACTTCCAAAAGACACATGCAAACTGTCTTTATGCCGAGAAGTGTGTGTGTTTAGATTAACAACACCCTTTGCCATTTTGTTATTATTACAGTATTTTATAAGGTGATATTTTTATAAACTTTCTGAGAATTAATTAATTTTTAGATAATAGAAAATTTTAACATTTTAATTTTAATTATGCTGTATAAATAAATAATTGTGTTCATTTATAGGATATAATATAGTAGCAATAGAGTTTATTCTGATTAAAATATAATGTATGCACATGTGAAAATTCTATGGTGAAATACCTTGAACAATTTAATACATACACACATACACATACACACACACACACACAAATGACAGGAAAGTCAAACAGGGTCTGTTGGAAGGTTAGGCATTAATGGAAGTAGACAGGGCAAACAGAGAGGGTAAAGGAAAATGAATATGTAGTGTAAGAACTTTATATCATATATGAAAGTGGAGCCATGGAACCTGTTGAAATTGTTTCTAACAAGTAGACAGAGAGGACAACAGAGAGTAATTGCAGGGGAAAGGGCATATTATTTGCAGGTGTGAAGATGTCATAATGAAGCCCTCCTGTACAATAAATGAATTCTAGTTTTAAAAAAAATCTTAAACTACTTTTCTCAGAATGTTGACTCATAGTGATTCCATGTGACTATATTCACCACTCATTATTTTTAACGAGCCTTCAGACGTGAAAAACACATTTAATCCCAATGGAAATACCAAACACATTTTCAACATGTGGGTGAGTAAGCACAGGCAGCCTCAGATCAGATCAATACCTAGGTCCGTGATTACAAATAACGTGATAAATCAATTACTCCCCACCAGTCGGTGTGGGAAGTTCTATGACATCCGCACTTAACTGTACAGAACACATAAAAACACACCCACACCCCACTCCCAACGCAAGACTCAGCCTCCTACGGATGGCATCAGCACGCAGCACAGGGCCCTCCTTCCTGGTTGCCATGGGGATAGAGATCATGCCTGTCATCTCAGCTTTAGTGGAGAACAGTGAGCCAAGGCTCTTTTCTCCAGGGATGCTCGTGAGTCACCAATTGCATCTTGATTGCAACCCAGAGAACTGTCCAAATAACTTCCACCAGATCCCCTTCGCCTCCTCCTTCCTTAGACTCTACATCCTGAGAGCCTGCAGTGACCAACTTTAGTCCAAATACTTCCGATGATTCCGTTTCCAATGTACAATATATTTATTCTGACAGTAGGGCTGTACTAATGATGTGAGGTAGTCTTAAGTCCATTACAACCTATTAATTCAGGCTGGATGTGCGGATGTTCTATGTCTTTACTGCCCTACCTTGATACACGAAGCAGGGAGGGTGGGGTCAGTAAGATGGTGGCAGAGAAACTCTCAAGCTCTCTTGCTCCCCCTCCCATGTTTTGTAGCTTGAATGTCTCCTGAAGGCTTGCATGGTAGAAGCTTATTCGCCAGGATGGTATAATGGGGAGGGAAGTGGCCTTTAGAGACTGGGGCCTATTGGACAGTTCTCAGGACACAAGAGATGGGTTCATGAAGAGGCTGTGGGACCTCTGCTCTTGCTTTTCTCTCTATTGCCTATCTTCGGATGTGCTCTGCTAGGCACCCCTGCCTGATGTGCTGCCCCCCCCCCCCGTGCAAGCCCCAAGCAATGGATCAACTGACCATAGATGGGAAACTCCAAAACTGTGAGGCAAAAATGAACCATCTCTGGAATTTTGTTATCATAACAAAAAACTGACTAACACAGAGGAAGAGACAGACTACAGACAGAGAGAATGACAGTTCAACAATGCATATCCACAAACCAAGACATCTTCTGAGAATTCCAGTAGGTGGGAATCAAATCTAGCACACCCATGTGATCCACAGAACTAATTAGAAAGATATCAAGAACACTCATCTGGTGTCTATTGTATTCCAAGTTGTTCCCTGGAAACCTATTCCAGTCTTACCTTACATGAATCCATCAGGATAAAGGCAGGGCTCGATTACCCAAGGTTAAGTGCAGTGAAAAGAGTGACCAGCATGCAGATCTAACTGGCTCCTCTAAATTTCCACCAGCCACCCCATCCCATCCTATCAGAGGTACAGCTACCTGCACCATCTACCTGCAGAATGGAGCTGGCTGCCTTCAGGAGCACACTGGATGTTGAACTACGCTTGAGTCTATAAACAACTAATCTCCATACTTAGTCTATCCTAAAGGTTGACTAGATTTGTAGACACTCTTCTCCACCCATGTCAGAGAATTGTAGGGCATAAACCAAGGGTGTCTGGGGAAATGCAAATACAAACTACATAGAGATTCCACTGTCAGAATGGCTATTACAAAAAAAAAAGAGTAACAAATGATGGCAGGAATTTTGGGAGAAAGGGGATTAATATATTGGAACTGTAAATTAGCCACTCTGGGAAACTATAGAGTTCCAAAAATATTAAAAATTGAGCCACTATTGGATCCAACTAAGCCACATCTAGACAGATGATTAATGTGGGGCTCACAGAGAGACTTATTTCTCAAAAAAGTGGGTTGTTAGAAAATGAAGCCATCTGATACTGTTGGCCCTTTTTGCATTCTTTCTGTTTGTCTACCTATCTGTGTCACAGACAAGGAACCCTTTAACATAAGCATAAGAGAAGGAGCCCCTTCATCTGAGATTTTTACTCACCACATTTGTGAGAAAATAAGATTATAAATTACCAATTATCTGTGCATTTTGTTATAGCATCAAGAAACAGACTAATACAAGTTTCACTCTCTCTTTTACTTTATTAATTGTAACATTTGTCACCATGTGTGTTTTAGAACAAAGTACTTTATTAAAATTTCCTGCTAATATGAAAATACCTTTCTCATATGGAGTAACTATTTATTTTTTAACCCACTAAAGAGGGTGTTCGTTACTGCTCTATTTAATATCTAAGTATTTGTGTTAAATATTCTTTCCTAGATATCATATATTCCCTTCTTGAACAGATGGTAAAGAAAATTGAATCATATCTTCATTTGAAAAGACAAATGATAAAGGAGCCAGGGCCCAGAGGCTCACATCTAAAATCCTAGCTACTCAAAAAAGCAGAGTGTAAAAGGATTGCAATGCTAGGCCTTTGAGGGAATAAAGATCATGATACACCCCATCTTAACCAAGAGCCAGGTGTGGTGTACACTTCTGTCATCCCAGCTACTCAGGAAGCTGAGATTTGGAGGATACCAGTTCCAAGCCAGGCATGGCTGCCCCAGAAGTTTAAAGTTTACAAGACTCTACCTTAACAAAAAAAGTTGGATGAGGTAGCCCATACCTGTCCACCCAGCCATGTCAGAAATTATAAATAGAAGAGTCTAGGTTTCAGGCTAGCCTGAGCAAACACTGAGACCTTATCTGAAACATAATCAGACCAAAAGGGAATCGAGTGTTGTCCAAGAGGTAGAGCACCTGCCTAGCAAGCCCAAATCCCTGAGTTCAGAACCAGGCACCATCTGACACACAAGAACATTTCAGATGACTACACCGCTATGAGCATCTCCATTAACACAGAGATGTTATCTCGGCTTCCACTCTGAGCTAAATAGAGGTAAGTTCCTAGTTCATGTTCAGAGAAAAGAATAAAATAAAAGCCAGAGAGTGCCAAACAGTATCACAAAGCTGAAGCCTGATATTCTTGAATTTGCATAATGGCTTCAGGGGACCTAATGCTCTCCCCCAAACCTATACTTTTTTTCATGGATATCCACATCAAATACAGACTTTCGAAGATTATTTGTTACATCATCTTTACACAAAAGAGGTGGCAAAGCCCTATTCGAAGACTTAGGAACACAGCTTCTGTTCAAAAACCAGTTTGAAGCAGCTAACACAGCAGGAGTCAGTCCTGTTTAAACTGTTCTCCCACACAAGCTCTGCATGGGACTTAAGTTCAACCCCTAGTACAGCCATTAAAAAAAGAAAAGAAAAGAATATTATTCTACCATGAAGAACAAAATCATGGCATTGGGAGGAAAACAGATGAAACTTGAGGCCACCATTTTAAGTGAAATATCCCACACATACAGACAGAGAAATGCATATTTTCTCTCAGTTGTACAATCTAGATGAAAGTAAAATGGGGATGCTGTGGGAATAGGGGACTCATGGGAGAGGGAGAAGAACCAAAGAAAGTTAAAAAAGAAAGTAATGTAGCATGAATATATATGTGTTAGAATATATATGTGTAAGAATGACACAATAAAACCGTGTGCTGTACAACTAACATATGCTAATTCAAAGCTAAAAATGTACCCTTTTGCCTTAAATCTATTTGACCTTACATCATTGGCTCATAATCTTGAGAGACAAATGAAAATCCCAACTGCAAAAGCAGAGCATGAGAAGATAAACATTTCTTTCATGCCAGTCAAACTAACTGAAAAGGCACTGTACATGGTGGCATACAACTGAAATCCCAGCACTCAGAAGAAAGAGGCGAGAGGATTGGGACTTCAAGAACATCTCGGCTACAGAGATACTGACACAAAAAGAAATACAAGCCGGGTGCAGGTGGCTCACGCCTGTCATCCTAGCTACTCAGGAGGCTGAGATCTGAGGATCTTGGTTCAAAGCCAGCCTGGGCAGGAAAGTCAGTGAAATTCTTATTTCCAATTAACCACCAGAAAACTGGAAATGGCGCTGTGGCTCAAGTGGTAGAGTGCTCGCCTTGAGCTGAAGAGCTGAGGGACAGTGCCCAGGCCCAGAGTTCAAGCTCCATGACCAACAATACATACATACATACATACACTGAAAATAGAATCAGATAAATACACATTTGTAGTTTCAGACTTCAACCTTCCTTTCTTAGTATGCAGAAAATCTGTGAGGTTAAAGAACACTTAAAGAACTACTTCCTGTTCTAATTTCCATTTATAGAAGATTCCACTCAACAACAGAACATACATTATTTTTAAATGTTCATGGAACATTAACCAGATAGACTATACCCTAAGCCATAAAAACAAATCTTGGCAGGTTTAAAATATTTAAAGTATGTTTTTGAGGATCACAAAATTAAAATAGAAATTAACAACAGAAAGCTTTATATCAAATATCTAAATATTGGGAAATTACACATAGAAGTCACAGTGAAAAGTTGAAGAGAATTCTAAAAATGGGTTGTTCAAATAGATATGAGAACAAATATATCAAGGTTTCGGAAAGAACACTAAAACTGTCCCTGGAGGGAAGTCGTAAGTATTAAGAGCATATTAAAAGTTTAGAAGAGAAGATTGGTCCCAAATCCAAGATTACAACTTAATTAATAAGAGAAAAAAACCAGCAAATTAAACTCAAGCAAGCAGAAAAAGACAAACTGATGTTATCAAAATACTTTCACACAGAGGACCAGATTGATCCTGTGCCTTTCGGGTTGCTCTACTACTCAAATAAGTGCATATTTAAGAGTTCATCCAAGCTAACATCAACTGTATGGGATTTAGTCTCTGATATTTGTCTAGGGTATAAATCAGCAGAAATGTCTGATTTCAAAGCAGTGTGGAGTTGCTCATATGGAAACAGACAACGAGTAAGATTTTGGGACTTCCAGGATGCTCAACTATTCAAACTATGTGATATTTAAGATTCCATCCAGCTAACACTGATCATTTGGGATTTAGAAGCTAATGTTTCTTTAGGGTTTATACCAGCAGATATGGCTGCTTTCTGAGCAGTACAGAATTATTCATGGAAAGCAGAAACTAGGTGAGATGCTGGGGCTTCCAGGATGCTCAACTACTTAAGCTAAGTCTACATTTAAGAGTTCATCAAGCTACAATTAATTATTTGGGATTTAGCAGCTTGAACTGAGGGACTAGGTGCTCTCAGATTTTTTACTCCAGGCTGGCACTCTGTGGCTTCAAGCAGAGCTCCACTTCCAGCCGTTATTTTTTTTTTAACTGACTTATTGGAGATAAGAACATCCCAAACTTTCCTGCTATGGCGGGCTTTAAACTACCCTCCTCAGAAAAGCCTTCTAACTAGCTAGGATTACAGGCATGAGCCACCAGCACCTGGCAATGTCTATTTCCTGACAGTGATATTCACTATAATTAAGCAAGATGTTGTCATTAGAGAAGGCTAGGCGAAAGAACACAGAACCACCCTGTGCATGTTTCTTTGCAACTTCCTGTGAATCTATAACTACTGCCAAATTAAAAAAAAATTGTTGCGTTAATTAATGAGGCTCTGTTTTTTAAAAAAAAAAAAGGAAACTCTAAAGGGTAGAAATAAATATTTAATATTGTACCAACTTTCTTTGACTCTGATAATGAGGGGCAATTTATTTTTATCTTTCTGTTTAAATTCTTAATGGGAATATTTTTTAACAGTAGGCTTTAATTTTTCATTTGTTCCTTTATGTTCCCTTTAGCTATTCATCCAGTCTTCTACCACAGGAAGAGACCTGCAAATAATCTTTGACATTTAAAGCCATAGACTCTTCAACTCCAGCCCCTAAAGTGAGCCTTTAATTTGTTCCACAGACAATGCCTTGCCTCTGTCTAGAAAACATTTCTAAAACGTTTGCCTCCTTCCTGTGGCTGCAATCATCTGTTTGTCTCACCAAGCACTTGAAACTCATTAAAAAGAACAGATGTGGGCTGTTTCTTACCTACTCTGCCAAAAGAAAATATGTTCTCCTTGCCCTGTCAACCGGACAAAGAGAAAGGTTCCCAGGCCACCCATGAGCAGGCCCACAACCACCACCTTCTCCAGTCTTAGAAAGCACCTTGGCCTTTAACATTGTACTGGATTATTTCAGTGCAAAACAACCTCCTTCCTTTTCCTTCGTGTTCTCTCTTTCTGATAACCACTTGGTGATCATTTCTAGTGGACAGTGGGCACTTGTTTCCAAGGACACTTCTGACAGTGTTTCAGAAAGAAGGTTCTGTCAGAACCCACGAGCATTTGAACATGACCTAGGTTTCTAAGTGGGGTTTATCTCCTCTCAGCACTATGCATGTTCCACGCACCAAGGCTTTGTTCCATCCCTGTGAGCATCACTGAGTCAGAAGCAGCTCCAGTAACCTCCAGCCAAGTCCGAAAGGGCAGAAAGACTTCTCTGGGCAACATGCATGCTCTTTCCATCATTTTTCAGCCTCCAGACTGTGGTCTGTCTTCCTCATCACTTCTCCAAAGAGGAACTGGCTCATTATATGTTCTGGGCTGAAATAGTAGAACAAACAAAGGAGTTTCAGGAATGTGGCAGGTTTGGCTTCTTGTTCTTAGCCAGGAAAAGGGGAAGAAGGTAGTTCCTTGGCTAGAGGAAAACATACTGTGGTTGGACATTTTTCTTTTTTCTTTTTGCCAGTCTGGGAGCTTGAACTCTGGGCCTGAACACTGTCCCCAAGCTTTTGTGCTCAAGGCTAGCACTCTAACACTTGAGCCACAGCTCCACTTCTGGCTTTGTAGGTGGGGTATGTGTGTGTATATGTATGCACGTGTGCATGCGTGTGTCTGTGTGTGTGTGTTTAGCTGGAGATAAGAGTCTTGACTTTCCTTCCTAAGCTGGTTTCAAAACAGGATCCTCACATCTCAGCCTCCTGAGTAGCTAGGATTACAGGTATGAACCACCAGTACCTGGCAATATCTATTTCCTAACTGTGATATGTAATATATTTAATCAAGATGGTTGCCTTTTGAGAATGAATGGAGCACAAGTTCTTTGGTTAGGGACTGTTTGGAAGCCTAAAGCCAGCGACAGTTTTCTTGAGGCTTGCCTCACTTTCTCTCATCTCAGAATTTCACAGTCCTGACAGATTGGTTTTTTGTTTGTTTGTTTTGTTTTTGTCTGTAGTGGGGCTTGAATTCTGAGCCTGAGCACTGTCCCTCAGCTCTTCAGCTCAAGGCGAGCGCTATACCACTTGAACCACAGCTCCATTTCTGGTTTTCTGGGTGGTTTATTGACATAAGAGTCTCACAGACTTTCCTTGCCTGGGCTGGCTTTGAACCTCGATCCTCAGATCTCAGCTTCTTGAGTAGCTAGGATTACAGGCATGAGCCGCCAGCGCCTGGCCTGACAGATTGTTTTAACCTGGGTTTGGTTAAAAGGGAATTCTTTCATTCCTGCCACCTGAAAGCTGAAATCCCAAGAAGAAAAAGGGTTGGTCTGGATCATGCAGTAGGTAATGAGAGGACTCTTCAAGTTCTTTCCCTCCTTCCCATCTTGTTCTTCCATAACACAAGCCCTAGAGCTGACAACACATCCTCCACTGGTTTCTGAGTTGAAAGAAAGAAGACTGTAGCTTTCCATTACTCCAGATGCTTGGTACACAAGCTGAGGTGTAGGCTCCATGCTTATTGACAGAGGAGGACACATGCATTCTCCCAGCCCACTCTCCCCATCCCATCCTTTCCTGATCTTCCCTTCAACAATGACCCCTCTTCTGCCTTATTTTGAACATCAAAATTGCATTCTATTTAATTCTTCAACAACTTACTATTTGGACAAATAACTTACATTTGTGTTTGTATATTGTTCCTATACTGAAGAGGATGCTATCTCTGTCTACTCTTCCACTCAACAATGAGTACAAGCCCAAAGAAATAACTTCCTGTACACTGATCAGTATGTTAAAATGAGATAGAATAAGCCAGTGGCACCCAATTCCTACATAGAAATTAGAGACATGCAGTACTGTGTACCGAAAAAGTAAAGAAATATTCCAATGATCAAATAACAGAAACTAATATGACACAAAATCTGTGTAACAACAAAAGCCAAGCTGGTGGCCTTAGTGATGTCGTTGCCACCACATTTGACAACTGTGAGCTTCTGGGACTGTAAGGGAGAGTGCTCTAAATGAAAAGAGCATTAGAAAACTGTATTAGGAGAAATACTTGCTAGTGATCAACTTCTTGTCAACTGCTTGGCAGATACCACCTTCATGAAGCAGTGAGCATCATTACAGTGGGATAAGAGGAAGTCACATGACATCTGGTAGACAGAAGAGCTAGGACATTCTTTTGACCATTTGCTTGCAAAATTGGTTCCAGAACAAAAAAAAAATAATTCTCTGTATTTTAAACCAGTCGATATTTCAGCATTTTGAATGGTGTTGATTGCCTCTGTACAGTGTCATTTTGCACACTCTTCAGTCCTGTCATTTTCTAATAATGTGGATTTTCTCCACATTTTAGAGGAGGTGGAGCGTAGGGAATGTTCAGCCCATGGGATATAAAAGACCTATGGAACCATTTAGGGCATGACTAACGAGAGAGCCCACGCTTCTCATTAACTGCCTGCTGCTGAATGCCCGTACTGGTAATTTTATATTGCCTAAATATGATGGTATAAATATCCAGATGGTCCTTGGTGGAAGAAGTGTCCCTAAGCCTACAACATCCATTTCTAGACTATTTCTCATAATCAAGCATCCACTGTCTTCTAGGTAGAGGGTGACCTGCAACGGAGCCATTGTGTATTTTTGCCCAAAGGGTAGACTTCAGTCATCTTACCTTCTTGGGTTGAGCTTTTCACAAAGATAGCAACGTTATCTGTCATAGCTACACATAAAATCCATTTTAATTAAAATGGTGAGGTCAAATTTGGGAGCTTAATTGCAACAAACATGTCTACAGAGACATTGCTCATGAAACTCAATTTTGAGTAAAAAAATTTCATTCAAGATAATATTCACCCTCCAAAATGAGCTCAAAATTCCAAATGAATTCATACAACAAGATCCAAACAAACCCCGACCTGGAGGTTGGGGTGGGTAGCCAGAGTTCTCCAGAGCAATGGAACCCATGAGATGTGGGTCTGTGTGTCTGTGGATGTGTGCACACGTGTATGTCCATGCATATCTGCACGCTTCCCCCATAAAGAGATGAAGTATGAGGAATTGGCTTATGCAATTACATGAGCAGCTGTAGGTTGTGTTTTCAAGCTAGAGCTCCAGAAAAGCTATACTTAGTTTCCATAAGAATACAAAGGTCAAGAACCAGAAAGGCCAGCAGCTGGGGAACAGCTTTTGTTTCAGTCCAAGTCCAAAGATAAGATAAAAGCTGATGGGCTGGGAATGCGGCTTAGTGGTAGAGTGCTTGCCTAGCATGCATGAAGCCCTAGGTTCGATTCTGTAGCACCACATACACAGAAAAAGCCAGAAGTGGCTCTGAAGAAGCTCAAAAGCTGAAGAAGTGGCAAAAGAAGCTCAATGACAGTGTCCAGGCCCTGAGTTCAAGCCCCAGAACTAGTGCACGTGCGCGCGCACACACACACAGATAAAAGCTGAATCTCAGTTAAAAGGCAGCTCAACAAGAAAGATTCTCTTACTTGGGGAGAGTCACCCTTTCTGTTCCATGTACATCATGAGGGAGAAATCTATTCACATAACAGGACAAAGCACACACACACACACACACACACACACACACACACACACACACACACACATACCTGCGACTAGAAACCTTCCTAAATATCTGGGCAATACACATTGCCCATGTGAGCTGACATATACCATTAACTGTTGCAGGGATTCTTGAGCAGACTAACGCACATGAAGGTGAGAGTTCACACACTAACTTCCTCATAACCATGAAACCAAGCTTTGTGGCCACAATACCTCTGAACACAAAACACAAGTGCCCTGGCCAGTGTGGAACACAGCACCCCACCAAGCAGCCCATCTCCCATACTCTGGGGAGCGCTGGCCTCCATGAGCACCAACAGGCAGTCACTACATTCACAATATTTGGCGGGAACCAACTGGACCACTGGGTCTCCTACACCACGCCCAGAACCGAAGACTGTAGTGTGAGCCCTTGCCAGGATCCATGCCTTTAAAACGCAACTGATGCTCTCAGCTTTCCATCTGAGGTGTTTCCAGAGGCCTACAGAATGTTTGTATGACTCTTCCTTCACTTTCCTAACTCAAGTTGCCACACTGCAGTTGCCCACCCAGAGAGATACTATACAGTGAAACACAAATGCCCACAGAGGCCAGGCAGTAATAGGAATGAGTGAGGAGGACCTGGATGGCCGTGAGCAGGCCAATCAGAGTGTGGCAAACAGAAAATTCTTCTCAGGCAAGCCTTCCATTGATGGGCCATAAGAAGGCAGGTGAGTCCTGTATCCCATGTTCAGCTCCAAGGACAGCTGAGAATGGATTCTTAAGTAAAATCTCCTTCCTGACTTCTTAAATGTTGGGAATTATGACTATTACAACTATTAATGCAGGTTCCCTAATCACAACTCTGGGACCAAGCTTAGCCTGTCAGTTATTGGTTTACTCCTTTAAAGGTTAATTCTAGAGGAAAAGTCTTTCTACTCTCTCACGTAATGTGTATCACTCTCAGAAGAAAACTTCAAATATACTAAAAAATTGGGGGGGGCAGGTGCTGGTGGGACTGGGACCTGAGGATTATAGTTCAAAGCTCACCAGGGTAAACAACTCTAAGAAAGCCTTGTGTCCAACTAACTAGCAAAAGGCTAGAAGTGGAGATGTGGCTCAAGTAGAAGCCCTGAGCAAAAACGACAAGTGAGAGTGTGAGACCCTGAGTCCCAGTCTCAGCACAAAAATGTTTTCTTCGTTTTTATTAAGTCAACTTAAGTTTAATGCTGAGATTCTATGCCACTGAGTTAGCAGAATATTCTACCAGAGTCATTGCCTATTGGCTGAGGGCCTAGGAAGAATGGAGGGAAAAGGGGAGCTGGGCCAGACTCCCAGCTTAGTTCTGACAGCCTCTGGAGTCTGCGAAGACCTTTCTCACACATTAACAAGTGTAGTACAACTATGAAAAGCAGACTTTGAAGTGGTTACTAAGTGGAAGTAAGAGAACCAGGCAAGTGATCTGTGGCTAAAACCTTCTACTTGCTAGACTTGCTATCTAGGGAACTAAATTATCTGGTGTGTGTGTGTGTGTGTGTGTGTGTGTGTGTGTGTGT
>NW_012267272.1:9512314-9524362 GCF_000151885.1 Dipodomys ordii | reverse complement strand
CCCTCCCTCCCTCCCTCCTTCCCTTCCTCCCTCCCTCCCTTCCTCCCTCCTCCTTTCCTTCTTCCTTCCATCCTCCCTCCTTCCTTCCTTCCTTCCACCCTCCCTTCCTCCCTCCCTTCTTCCCTTCCTCCCTCCTTACCTTCTTCCTTCCTTCCACCCTCCCTTTTTTCCCCTCCTTCCCTCCCTCCCTCCTTCCCTTCCTCCCTCCCTCCTCTCTCTTCCTCCCTTTCCTTCCTTCCTTCCCTCCCTTCCTTCTCTTCCTTCCCTTCATTTCCTTCCCTCCCTCCCTCCCTTCTTTCTTCCCTTCCCATCTCTGTTCTGATTCCTCTCTGCACCTGGAGTCCAGTTCGTTGTTTCTCAGAACTGTTTTTCCCTTTTGCTTGCCTGGAGAATGGATCCCCTTCCTCCCCCTACCCCCCCCCCCCCCCCCCCACCCCCCGAAGTTTTTTTTTTTTTTTTTTTTGTGATTGTGATTACATAATTTCTCTAAATCCAAAGAACATTATTAGAGACAAACCCCAGTGCTCAGAACCTGTATGGAGATCTGGCTGTCCCCCCCCCTACCCCCCCCCCCACCGCCCCAGCCTCCAGGCTCTCACCTTTGGTATTGGGTTCATGCTCTGTAGAGAGTCATTGGAGTTTGGGCCAAGGAACCCTGCAAGCCAGGTTATCTCACCTGCCAGAGGCCTAGCGCGAATTCGGTTAGGATGCCTTCTCCTGGCTAGCTCCCACCCCCTGCCCCTGGTAAAGGTCCTCCTCTTGGGCCTCAGTTGCAGACCCCCACCCCAGCTCTGACTGTGTTTGGGCTGGGGGGCGGGGGCGGTGGGAGCAGTGCGGAGTGTGGTGCCTGGAGTCAGGGAACATTAGTCTGGAATGTTTGGGGCCTGAAGCAGGAAGTGCTGGATTACACTGCTCCCAGATAAACAGCCTGCAGCTGGACAGACACAGTTGGCTCAGCCTGCAATGCAGGGGGGAGAAGGCCTAAAGCACTGTATGGAAGAAAGATCTTTGCCAAGGGGATAATGATGGAAACTTGGAAGAAGCTTTCTCTAAGGAAATAGAAAGAACAGAATGTCTCTGTCCACAGGCTGGCCAGCCAACCATCTGTCCATCCTTTTTTTTTTCTTTTCCCAAGCTATTTTGACTTCTTTCTGCTTTGCTTTAAAACAAAAATAGGAAAAAGGATATATGTCCCCTAGGAATGATCCAAAGAATAATGAAATGAATGGCTGACAATCTTACAGGCCAAGAATGAGGGCTTTGCTGTGTCTTCCCCATCTATGGGGCCGGGGCCGGACCCTTCTCAGCTCTGAGACATGACACCTGTCATGATTTTTCCTTTGGATCATTCTCTTGCTTCTGTTTATAGTTTGGGATGTGGGTGTGTATTCTAAAACTACGTATTGATTTTTCATAATTTTTTATTTTCACATTGTAACCACCATCCCGAACAGATCCTTGCATTGCTGAGATCCCCTCTGGTGGATGCACTTTCACCGTCATTGTTTCCGATTTAATATTATTATACGGCGTTAGTTGCACTGTGGATGGAAATTTGGATTCTTACTAGTTTGGGAAGTTGTATTAGTTGCCTAGAGAGATGTGACAGATTTCCCCAACACTTAGCAACTTAAAGCTAAAAGCAATTTTTAAAAATAAAAATAAACCCAAGTAAAACAAACCCTATTATCTCCCTGTTATCTGTTTCTGTGCATCTAGAATCCAGGGTAGCTTAGCTGGAAAGCTGACCAAGCTTCTCACAGGTGGTAGTCAAGCCACAGCCACCTCAAGGGCAGGGGTGGGGGTGGGCAAGCTGACTCATAAGGCTGGGGAAGGCCGGAGACCTCCCTGACTTGGGCTAGACACACCCATTCTTTACCACACTGGCCTCTGTGTAAAGGCTCACCCCCGTAGCAGCCTGATGTTTTTCAGCGTGAAGGCTCCCGGAGAGGAACACAAGAAACCAGATTGTTGTCCCCTAATCCGAAATGTGATATTCCATCATTTGCTTTTGCCATTTTCTGTTTATTCCATAAGAACCACACGTTGTAAGGGGAGGAGCCTCCCAAGGGCACAGATACCCATTTCTGACATTGAGGGGCCATTTTAAAGGCACCTGCCACCGGGGATGATAATCAAGAATTCATGATGTGTGTACAAATGAGAGTAGAATGGCTGTGTGGTAAGGTTTTGTGTGAGAGCCGAAATAAATCTTTCCTTCTGTTTAAAATCAAAGTGTGCATATGGGACTTGATGAGGTCATTTCCAAAGCTGTGTCCAGTGTGTGGAACCAATTTTCACTCTCTCCAGAAAGGGATGGGAATTCTCACTGGGCCTCGTACTTATCATGATTTAGACATGTCAGATTTCAGTTTTACTCAGTCTGGCAGGTATGAAATAGCATTCTACTGTGATTTTTTAAAATTACTATTTCTAATAACAAGGCTGGCTATTTTTTGTTCGTGTTGATCAAGTATGCTGTTTTCTGTGTGAATTTCTGTTGCCTGTTTTATATTCATCTTTATATTTTTGTTTCATTTTTCTCATTGGCATTGGCATTGAAGTCTTTCTTACTGTTGTTGATGTGTGTGTGTGTGTGTGTGTGTGTGTGTGTGTGTGTGTGTGGCATGCACACAGTGCCAGTACTGGCAGTTCAAACTCAAGGTGTTGAGCTTTTTTAAGGCTAGCACTCTACTACTTGAGCCACAGTTCCCCTTCCAGCTTTTTTTTTTTTTTTGTGGTTAATTGGTGATAAGAGTCTCAGACTTTCCTGCCAGGGCTGCTTCACAGTGAGATACTTACATCTCAGCCTCCTGAGAAGCCAGAATTACAGGTGTGAGCCATCAACACCCAGCTACTTCATCATTTTTCTTCCATAGTATAATCCTTTGACTCACTATATAAACTTGGAAATAAACTTACAAAGTCAAATCAAAAACAAGTGAGCAAACAAACCTGTTGGCATTTTCACTGGTACCATATTAACTCTGTGTCTTCATCTCATTTCATTCTGCAGACACAGAATAGCTGAGACTGGGTAATTAATAATGAGTAGAAATTTATTGACTCACCATTCTGGCAGAAAGAAAGTGAGATCTAGGGCGCAAAGCTAGTGAGAGCCTTATTACACCATCCCATGACAGAAAGTACAAAGAGAAGATGAGTGTACAAGAAGCCTGAACTCCCCCCCTTTTTTTAAAATAACTCGCTCACGCTCATAATTCTGGTATTAATTTCATTATCACTCTACCTTCAGTTTTCCCCAGTCCTCCCTTCTTAACATTGCATTGGAGATTAAATTTCAAGCATGACTTTGGGGGAACACATCCAAATATGGTGTACTCTTGCCCTATGCACAAAAATGAACATGTTAAATTTGAGCCCTTTTGTGCAACCATTTGTAGAAAGCAAATAAATTTAAAAAACAAACATTATATTAATTTGAGAAGTAACCTCTTTATAATCTGTTTTTCCATCTGTGAACTCTGTATATGATACTATTTATGTACGACATCTTCATTGGAGCTATTTTTCATATGCTTTTTTTGTGGAATTTATCTTTAAGTGCATTACGAAATTGCTGCAGTTTTAACTGTTTTCTTTTAGAAAACTTCTGGCTTATCATTACTGACAAAGAAATATATCACTGTCTTTGATGTATTATTAGTCAATCAAATCTGATGGAATTAATTACTTCACCTTGCCCTGTAGATACTTTGCATATTTGCTACAAAGGCAATCAAGTCAATGGAACACAGTGATAATTCCATTTCTTTTCCAGTTCTTACATCTTTAATTTCTTTTTCTTGCTTTGCTATGTTGGCTAAGATCATTAATACATTCCTGAGTAAAGGAAGAGAAAGTTTTACCATATAGAATGTAAACATGGCGTTTACCATAGTTATTTTGTAAATTATGACTCTCTCATGGGGAAAAAAAAAAAAACATTTCTTTCTTTTGGTGATACTGGGTTTGAACTCCAGGGTTTCATGCTTGCTAGACGTGTGCTGTATGGCCCCCCCCCTTTTTTTTTCTGTGGTTGTTTGTGAGATAGAGTCTCTTGTTTTTCCCAGCAAAGCATGGTCCAAAATCCTTTTATTCTGCTTCCTAAATAACTGGGATGACAAATACATGCCACTGCTCCCAGCTATTGGTTGAGATGGGATCCTGAAAACTTTTTCCCAAACTGACCTATATATAACTGCTTGGATGACAGGCACCAGCTGTCAGCACCTGACTTATTTTCTTCTTTCAGTGAGCAGTTTTATTATGAGTAGATATTTTATGAGATGCATCTGTAGCTGCTGAAAGTGTTATATAACTTTTTTCCTTTAATTGTGTGCTAAAGCATTGTATTTAAATTCTACTATAAAACCACTTT
This sequence comes from Dipodomys ordii, assembly GCF_000151885.1. NCBI lineage: Eukaryota > Metazoa > Chordata > Mammalia > Rodentia > Heteromyidae > Dipodomys > Dipodomys ordii. The sequence continues at coordinate 9,519,981 of NW_012267272.1, read as the reverse complement.
GTATCCCTAGAATAAACCTTTTCAGATATATAGGAAGTAACTTTTATCTGTGGAGATAGATATCAAGACAAGCATTATCTATTTGTATTTACCAGTGTGAACTGACATTGGATATTGGATTACCCTTTCCTGCAAGACCTTTATCTAGTTTGACTGGTAGCATCTTAAAATAACATGGAGAAATGTGTGCAAGACTCCGTTGATCTGGTCCCAGAACATTTCTTCAAATCATTTACAAATCCTCTGAGTTTGGAGTTTAGGAGACTTTTAAATGTGTTGGTTCAATTACTTCAATATGATAGGATTAGTTTTCTTATGAAGTCAGTTTTGTTAAATTCTATATATAGATGTGAATTATGTGTGTGTATGTATGTATGTACTTAGAATTAATAGAATAAAATTGCTCATATTTCTATTGCTTACAGGTATGATGATCACTTTTCATTAGTAATGTATATGTATTTTCTTTATGTTGTGGTTAATTTTGAGAGAACCTGATCTTTATTCACTGTTTTATACACATAATTTTTGTGTCTTTTTCTCCCATTGGCTTATACTTATTTCACTATTATTTCCTGTTTCATTGTGTTTCTAAGCCCTTAAATTGAATACTTAACCATTGATTTTGACCTTCCATGAGCTCTTCTAATTTTGTATTATTTGGGAATACTTTCTACTGGTCTTTGTTGTAGTTCACCTGTTTTCTGCTCTTTTGTGTCTGCTATCTACTAAATTGCTACTTGCAATTATTACTATTTTTAATTCCCATTTCTATTTCATGAGTTTGAATTCTATACTAAAATTCTCCAACCATATTTATATCATATTGGAACATTTTATTCAGAGCTGTTTTAGGTTCCTGGTCTAAGAATTCAAATATCTGAATCACTTGTGGTTGTTATCATTAACTGTTGATTCTGTATTTCTTAGCTTGAAAATAGCATTAAAAATAATAGATGACAAATTACTGAATATAAACTTCTAGTTTCTTTAAAAAAATTGTCAGTTATGTTGAAAATCTCTATTCTCTTCTATTCTGCAGAGAAGACAATGCAAAGTGTAGCCATCAATTATTTGTAATCAATCTCTATTTCTTTGGAATTGCTTCTGTTCTCCCCTCTCCAGTCCTCCACTTCAGTATCCTCCATAATACACCTAAATGATTTCTCCTTTTCACTAATTGTGTTTGAATTTGTTTGGCTTCTTGGATTGGGTTCTTTCAAGGACTCTAGAAAACTCATTGTAACTATCTGTCTAACAATAACTTCTATAATTTTTCTCATATCTATTTGAAGGTCAAATCAACTAGACACATGTCATAGTTCTTACTATGACTGCCATGTCTTCTATCCTTGGTGGTATTTTTCATCTGTTTTAGCTTTTAGACATAATTTTCTAAGCCGTAGATCCAGCTAAGCAGTTCTTTGTCCGATTTTGTTTAGACTTCTAGCTACTGTATTCCAAAGAGTTTATTTTTAAATTATTTTATTTTGTGTTATTTTTTTCATTTCTAGTTCTCAGAATAGTTTGATAAACATACCTAGTTACTGTTTGAGTTCCTGTTTTGTTTTCCAAAGTGATAGAGATTATTACTTTATATTCTGTAGTACTTCTGCTGTATGAATTCTGCTTGTTTCTGATCTTTTATATTTGTGTATGGAAGTTTGTTTTCTTGAGGATGATTTGATTTTTAGTATTGTGAGCTTCTACTTTTATGTAGTTACAATTTCTTGTGGAAACTCTAGATGCATTAAAGATCAATTTTACTAGGAACAATCAGCATCAGTTTTACCAAACTAGGATAATTTCCAATTAAATTATTGGCTTGAGACTTTTTAATCCATAAAAAGTAGCATGATTTTAGATTGAAAATCTAGATGATTCTCAAAGATTTATTTTTCCCTTCACCCTCCAAAGACAGGCTAGTTGCATTCATTTCTTCTATGTTCAGTCATTTATTTCTTATGTACTTTACTCATAGTTTTCCTTTAGGGGGATGAACTTTATACAGAGGTCTTCTTTTATATTATATCCTTTATATGAGTCTGATCTGGTTTTAGTATCCTGGATTAGGTAACTCATGGAGTCACTCCCATACATCCTCCAAGGTCTTACAAAGCACCGTGGGGAAAGCCAGTTTCTGTGGTGCTAGCTTCTCTCCATGTCCTCAAGTTTCAGTTGGTTAGCCTTGCAAACTAAAACTCCATGCTGTTTGTTTTTTTTTGTTTTGTTTTGTTTTGGGGGTTTTTTTGGCCATGGAACTTGAACTCAGGGCCCTGGCAACTGTCCCTGAGCTTTTTTGCTAAAGGTTAGCATTCTACCACTTTGAACCACAGCTCTACTTCCAGTTTTCTGGTAGTTAATTGGAGATAAGAGTCTCACAGGCTTTCTTGCCCAGGCTGGCTTTGAACTGCAGTCCTCATATCTCAGCTTCCTGAGTAGCTAGGGATACAGGTGTTAGCCACTAGTACCCAGCTTTCCATGCTTTTATTTACTTCCATTGATGTGTTTAATGTATTTGTATATATGTATATATGTATACATATGTATATACATACATATGCACATATATACATAATACATACATGTATATATGTATATACATATATAATTTCAGCAGTAGTATGGTTAGGACATGATCTAGAACTAAAATACAATGTATGTCATTTGTGTAGAAATTCATGTGTACAACTTCATGAATATTTTAAACTTGGTACATCTTTGTACCTTAAATTTATATAAAAGGAAAAACAAAAACCACCAACAATATGTGGCTAGTCACTGTCTTGTTCCAGGGTAAATACTTCTCTGAGTTTTAACCTCTTAAGTATGTTTTACCTGTTTAAAATTTATCTCTGTGTTAGAATTTTTTTCTTTTTTCTTTTTCCTTTTGCTGTGACAAATACCTGAGAGAAACATTTGTCAAGGGACAAACGCTTTGTTTTAGCTCATGGTTTTATAGGTATCGCCATGGTGGCCTGGTTCCTGGGCGTGGGGGCCAGTAGTAGCGGGGGGGGGGGGGGGCAAACACAGTGAAAGGGGAGGAACGCTGTTCACCTCATGGTGGCCAGGAAGCCAAGAAGAAAGGAAGCAGAAAGGAGGGTCTCTGACAAGAAGCCTGCAGGCCCCTTGCAGAAGTCCCCTCACTCCCAATGACCCACTTCTCTAACTAAGCATCCATTGCTAACATTCCATTCAGTTTGAATTCATTTGTGGTTTAACCCATTGATGAGATTATCTCCCTCCACATTTAATCATCTCTCAATAGTGCCACTAACTGGGAGACAAACTTTCAACGACTGAACCTTTTGTGGCTTCAGCCATAATCAGTGTAAATAGAACCCCAAGTATATAATCTATAGCTGTTTTCCTTCTCACAGTAGTAAGTTGGTGATATTCAGCCATATTGTGTATAACATCATTCTCTGATGAACAGTATTCCTTGTGAATATACCAGAAATTTCTGCTATTGATAATACCACAATGACAGAAATCTGCTGGTGTAGACCATGGGTGATAAAGCAGAGCTGCACTAGGATAACTTCTGGTTTTGAACTATTGTGGAAAAGGCTGCTCTGAAGATTCCAGTGTGTGCTTATATTGAAATATGAATGAGATGCATGAGAAAAATAATACCTAAAAGTAAACTACCTACAAGTAATACTCTTAAGTAACTGAGGCTAATAGTTTGATCTATAACTTTCATATAATTCCTGTGTTTATATAAGCATATAAAATGCTTGAAATTTTTTGTACCAAATGTAAATTTTCACATTAAACATTTAACTCTATAAATACATAATATATAAGATAGTGTGTGTGTGTGTGTGTGTGTATGTGTATGTGTAAATGGGATATGGAGAAGGAAGGTCAAGAAAACATCCAACAACCAGTCAGTATGTACATATAATGCACCTTGGAAATCATTATTATTTTATATAAAGATGCGGCATACTTGGCATTGTGGCAAGTGGATGATCCTAGCTTTAGGTATTCGGATGTAGCAGGACCTCAAGTTTAAGCCTGACTCAAAACCACAACTAAAAATTATCATCATTTATTGTCTGTCTTTACAAAAAATAGTCTTAAAACGGATTTATCGCACATGTATGAGGTGGATTTTTTTTTTGGGGGGGTCATTGTTCTGGTCCTGGGACTTGAATTCTGGATACTGTCTTCCATATATATGGTCCCTGAGCTTTCTCACTCAAGACTGATCCTCTGCCCCTTGAGCCACAGCTCCACTTCTAGCATTTTGGTGGTTACTTGGAGGTAAGTCTCATGGATTCTTCTGTCCGGGCGATCCTCAGATCTCAGCCTCCTGAGGAGCTAGGATTACAGCCTTGGCATCCTGCAGCACCGGGGTTCCCAGCTGCATCCTGGAGTAGAAACTGCAACAAAAAAAGCAAAGCCTCTGTGGTGCAGGGATGGGTAGGGGGCCCTGCCCACATCCCGTGTCGGCCAATGGACTCCCGGAACAGTACTCCGCCCCAGTCTCCAGGCGGCCAATAGACTCTCCGAACGACCCCTCTTCCCCGCCCCCAGCAGCCCCTCCCCTCTGCCCTGCCTCCAGCCGCGCCCACCTCTGCCTTCTACAGGGCTCCCGGGTTCCCAGCTCGCCTGGCCGGGCTTCTGGGGGTCCCCTGGTCCCCACCGAGTATTCCCCTGTGCCTCCCTAGGCGGCTGCGTGGAAATTGCTGGACCACCGGTGAGTCACCCAAAGATGGCTTGTGGAACCCCTAGGGTCGGGCGGGCGCACGCACCACGTTAGGGGCGGCTCCGAAGGGGGTCCTCCGAGACCAGGGCTGGCGATGGGGCACAGGGGTGCAGCCTGCCCGGGCCGCGGGGGTCCTGGGAGCAAGCTTGTTTGCTGCCACCCCACCTCTGCCTTCTCCCGCTCCGCCTCTGATTTGCCTCTGATTTCACCCTGGGCCAAATGCTACTCTGGGCCTCCCCTTGGGAGCCCCACACATCACCCATCCTTGCCCTTTGAAGACGATTTTCATTGTGAAACTGTCAAAGCCACGTACTTGGAAAGCCCAATCGTAGGATTTATCAGTGTAGACATTTTTATCACCTTTGCATGTGCGATTTCATGAAAAAATAATAAAACAAGTAAAAAAAATCCCTTTTCTGCACCAAGTCTCATGTCATCCTCAGAGGTAAGTCAGTTGGCATACTTCCCATTTGTATGTTTATCCTTTGAGATACATATATGTGTGTGTGTGTGTATAGTTGGTTGGTTTGGGGTTTTTTTTTGTCACTTTTGGGGCTTGAACTCTAGTCAGGGCCTGGGTACTGTCCCATAGGTTTTATGTTGCTCAAGGTTAGCATTCTTCCACTTGAGCCACAGTTCCGCTTTTGGCTTTTTGGTGGTTAGTTGGAGTTAAAAAAGAGTCTCATAGACTTTTGTGCTCGGGTGGGCTTTGAACTGCAATCCTCAGATCTCAACTTCCTGAGTAGCTAGTATTATAGGCTCAGCCGGAATATATGTGGTTTTATTCCTCATTTAACACTTTTCTTTTTAGTCTTTTTTTTGGTGAAAATACTGTACAGAGGGGTTAAAATTACATGGGCAAGATAATGACTACATTTCTTATCAAGCATTGTTGCCTCCTCCTTTGTTTCCCCTTCCCATCCTCGCACCCCCCCTACCCATATCCCCCCTCCTTGAGAGTTTTTAACCTGCAGTACTGTTACCCTGACTTTTCAAGTCTAGAAGAGCCGTAGTGAAAATGACAACAGGGAAAAGTAAGGGATGTATTCTCGTTCTCGAATCATTACCTGGTAGGATTCTGAATCAGATTTTCTTGGTCTTGTCCTTACCAGTCTCTCTACCTAAACCTGGCCACTGAACTTGCCTGTGTACATCACTCTGTTGATTGACATTCATAGGATTCGGTTTGAAGAAGGGACTCAAGGGAGATAGAGAAAAACTTTTATTTTGGACAAAAATCCCAGTTAGTACTGAACAACATCCATCTTTCAGGAAATTAAATGTAAAATCGTAAAAGGACTATGTGTTAGTAGGCTCATACAGTCTTTCTGAATGCCAGGCATTGGTCAAAGAATGAAAAGTAACCCACCCAATTTAAGCCTTACATCTGAAATAAAAGTGAAGAATACCTCTCACCTTGATCATCCCCATTATCCAAGGAATAAAATGTTCATGCAGAGTAATTAAATAAGCTGTCCAAAGTCACCCAGCTGCCAAAGTGTGGAGGGCACACGTTTCAATCAGTCCAACTGTGACAGGTCCAAGTCATCACTATTGTTCTACCCTGTTTTCTCCTGCCAGTCACCTGTAAGTCACCTGTCAACACTTAGGTAATTGACAGAGGGAGCAGCAACTGTCAACTCAGTATCAGAGAGAAAAGGAATGTTCTTAGGAGCAGAGATCTGTTCAAAGCCAAACTGGGCAGAAAAATCCTAATGTGGTTCAAGTGGTAGAGCACCAGCAAAGCACTCACAAAGCCCTAAATCCCTACCTAGAGTGCAGGCAAAAAAAGAAAGGCAGGCAGGCAAGGAAATGAGAATGAAAGGAATAGGACTTGAACTGTACAATTAACATCTTTTAAATATGTTTGGATTATGTTTATTTTGAATTTAAGGAAGTTACCTGCACCCTTGCAACAATGCAATCCATGCAGAATTAGTTGTTCCCTCCCTAAGTTGCTCAATGTAAACAATATTGATAGGTAAAAATGCATCTTTCTCTTTGTCCTAAATACATACATGCTTTCTTTCCTCCTTAAAACAAAGCAAAAATGAAAACATGTCCATCAGTATCTACCATTTTCATTTCCCTTTGGGGAACATTACACAAGAGGTATAATAGTGCACAGAATGTATGTGCAGAATGTATGTCCCCTAAATCATTTTCCTTACTAGTAAGTAGACATTAATGAGAGAAGTTTATATGCTCATAAATTGCGATGGTGGATTGAAACCCGTTTAAACAACTAAAAGATAATACAATTATAGCCAGGCGTAGGTGGCTCATGCCTGTCATCCTACTCAGGAGGCTGAGATCTGAGGATCATGGTTCGAAGCCAGCCCGGGCAGGAAAGTCGTGAGATTCTTATCTCCAATAAGCCACTAGAAAAAGCCCTATGTGGCGCTGTGGCTCAAGTGGTAGAGCTCTAGCCTTGAGCACAAAGAGGCTCAGGCACAGCACCCAGGCCCTGAGTTCAAGCCTCAGGACCAGCAGAAAAAGCAAAAACAAAAAGGTAATAATACTTCCTTTAAAATAAAAAAGGCACGTTAATTCTCATAATTAAATGGGATGGGACTTTCTGGGGTCCCCAACCCTTGGCAGTGCCGGCCTGCAGGGCACAAAGAAGTGCTTTCCTCAGCCAGGCTCCGCCCCCTTCTCCCAGGCCCCACTCCAGCCTGGGAGGCCGAGGGGGCGGGGCCTGCTCCAGCCCCGCCCCAGCCCCCCTCCAGCTGGGCGGAAGTGGGGCGGAGTCTGCCGCGACCCCGCCGCGACCCCGCCCCGTCCCCGGCTCGCAGCCTGCCAGCGTCTCAGTGCTGGTGCGCGCTCTGCGGCGCAGCCCGTTCCCCGCAGCCTGCCCGCGCGTCTCCCTCCGGAGCTGCAGGCCCTGACCCTCCCAGCTGCCCGGGTGGAAGCTGCAGGGTAACCTGGTGAGTGGCCGCCGGCGACGGTC